>NW_026125289.1:0-118380 GCF_943737965.1 Phodopus roborovskii
CTGACTTTTTACAGTGTAAGGCTAACACCCACTTAAAGCAGCATAGGCACCACGCCTGTAGTGGGCAAAGATGCACAGGGAACCATCTTCCGATGCTGTGATCTTCAGATTACTTGACTGAATGGAACACAAGACCCACATTCTTTGTTAGAGTCCAGATTGTGTCACCCACTGAAGAAAGCAGGTGCAATGAACTGCATCTATTTCTAGCATCACATGCAGCCACATTGGAGATAATGCAAAGGAGAAAAAAAGATTGGTGCTCTAATGTATAAGCTTGTTTTTGAGACAGGGTGTCATGGAACCCATTTTGGTCTCAAACTCATTATGTAGTCAATGGCTGAATCTCTTGTTTCTACCTCCCAAATGCTGGCTTTACAGGTGTTTTTCTGCGTGCACTGACACCTACAGCTAGCTACATGTTGTTATGTGTGTTTTTCAGCACTCAGTTACTTCTAAAATCAGGAAAGTAGGTGTATTATAAACCATAGCTTGGGTACAAATACTTATACCAAGTTTTAAAAATATGTCTTTAATGCTTTGAAATTTTCAAATAGTTTGCTATCCTTTAAAAATGGCCATTAGGGGCTGAAGAGGTAAACCAGTAACTAAGAGCTCTGGAGGATTTTAGAGCACCCAGGGTTCAATTCCCAGTACTCACATGATAGCTGATAACTATCTGTATCTCCAGTCTTAAGCCTTGTTCCAGGGACTGGGGCATGTGCACATATACACAAAATAAATAAATATAATTTTCAGGCATTATTAAAAGAGTCAGGGATGGGGCTCGTTTGATACAGTGTTTGCCCTCATAAAAAAAACAACAACAACAACAAAAAAACAACAACAACAACCCTGGGGTTGAATTCCCAGCACCCAATAAACTGAACATGGTGGGATCAAAGTTCAAAGGCATCTTCACTAAACTAGCAGATCAAGGCCAGTGTGAGTTACAGGAATCCCTCCCTAATTAAAAATAACCATAACATATATACATAAAAGACTATTATATAGAGAAACATATGTGGCTTAAAACATCCTGAGTTCTTATTTTTCTGTCATAGAGTTTTTGATGGGATGCATTTCACTTTCCTCTCACTTATTGTTCAACTGTGTGTGTGTGAGTGTGTGTGTGTGTGTGTGTGTGTGTGTATGTGTGTGTGTGTGTATGTTATGTGTCACTTTAGATAGAGTCTATATGTAGCATGACTGGCCTTCAACTTAACCCATTTACACTAGACTTACCTCCCACTCACAGAGATCTACCTCCTCTACCTCCTAAGTGTTGGGATTAAAGTGTTAGCCAATATATTGGGCTACTCTAAGTTTTAAGGATATCTTTCACTATGTATCCCTCTGAGTCAGTTTCCTAAATTCCTGGCCTCTACAGGTGTGAATTCCAACATCACAGAGGCCAACTTTATACTATTTGGTTCTGTAGCCAAATCTTTGTAGTTAGAAATGTTATGCAAGCATTCTACCTGCAAACCATGTCTTCTATGTTCTTTTATTGATTAATTATGCCCTAAACTATGAATTAGCTAGAATTCATCTTTAAAAGCTAGTCATTATATCTCATCTGAACTGTATGCTTAAAGTTCCCCCATTGTAAGATGACAGTAAATCAACTTAAAAAGCCTTTAGGAGCAGTAGCTGCCTAGGACTGTGGATGGGTGGTATAGGATTCTAGCCCTGGGCTCTGCTGCAAGCCTGGATGAGAGCCATGGCTCCACTGCTACACTGCATCTGATGGGTAGAGATTGCTCTGTCAGGGCGCCACCATCCTGGCCCAGTCAGAAACCTCCTAACTGCTGCTTTGCTCCCTGCAGGGACAGCTCAGTCAAGGTGGAGCAGATGTCCAAGAAGTCAAGGATGCGCTACACACCCTGGCACCTGATAAGCAAGGCCCTTGGGTGCAGTGGCAACCCCCAGTTCTACCCATCCCTAGTCACCCCCTAACTGAGAGTAATTGATGTCAGCAGCACTGTTTGTGGGTCTCAGCTGAAAACCTTAAGGCCACCTTAGAACAGGACATAGGCACCACAGAAGGGTCACCTCCATTCCTGTGTTCAGGATAATGACAAGAAAGCTGAGCAAGAGACATCAGCACTGACACTTTGGGATCCATCCATGTGAGAGACCCTTAGACTACCCATCCAAGGGTAGACTGAAAGTGCCCAGAGAGCAGATAGCTCAAGTTTAAAAGAAGCCTTTGCTTATATAGTAAGGACAGATAACTTCACCTGCCTCTGTGCCTGATGGGAGACTCACCATCCCAATGTTGACAGTTATTTGAACTAACTCCCTTTGAACTCTTGTTCCTCTCTACCCCAAAGAATCAATGAGCTCTATGTGCCCCATGCCCTACAGGTGGAGTAGGATAAAGATGGAAACATTCCTAATAAGCGGCAAGAGGCACAGTGTGTCAGGGTGTTGGTGAGCTGAGGTTGGGAGACAGGGGCAGGAGGACTGCTGTACATTCAAGATCAGCCTGGGCTGCAGAGCAAGACCCTGTCCCAGGAACAAACAAAAACACTGGATGCACTGGCTGTGTTAATTAGTGATTAATACACATTCCCCCCTCCCTTTTTTAACCATTACCAGTATTTTGTGTATAAATGAATAAGGTAAGCTAAGCAAATGTTTTGAAAAAATACTATATTAGTTTTCCTTGTAAGTCCTTACTTTTAACATAGACAATGTTATTGATTTACTACTTCCAAGATCTATAGCAAGTTAGATAATGGTGTTTGCTTCTGTTATCTGCTACTGACTGAGAAAACTGAGGCAGGACAATCATGGTTCAAGCCCCACCTCAGCTACATAGTGAAACTCTGTCTCCCGAGAGGAGGTGAGGAAATAGCACCACGAGTGATGCTTTGGGAATTTATTTTTAGAACCCCAAATCTAGAGCCCTGCCGGCTATGGGACACACATCATAGTCCCCAACACTTAGGAGGACAAAGCAGGGTAGGTAATTAGAGTTCAAAGCTAGCAGCATACATGATATGTTCCAAATCAGCTTCTGGACTACAGGGTGAGACACTGCCACAGAAAATAAACAATTAGGCCAGTTGGTGGTGGCCCACCCTTCTAGTCCCAACACTTAGCAGGCAGAGGTGGGCCAATAGATCTCTGTAAGTTCAAGGCCAACTGGTCCACAGATCGAGTCCCAGGACAGGCTCCAAAGCTACAGAGAAACACTGTCTTGAAAAACAAAAACAAACAAACAAATCAAAGAATAGTCCCAAAACAAACAATGTAGGATTCCAATAATATTAAAAGGTGGAAAGTTCTCTAGGGTAAAACTTCACTCATGTTTTGAGGCTGTCACAATCACCAGAGTCACTCTAAAACAGTGGTTCTCAACCTGCGGGTTACAATCCCTTTGGGGTCCAATGACCGTTTCATCCAGGTTGCCTAAGACCACCAGAAAAAAAGCAGTGTTTACATTAGAATTCGTAGTAGTAGCAGTTATGCGTAGCACTGGAAATAATGTTACGGTTGAGGGTCACCACAACATGAGGAACTGTATTAAAGGGTCACCGCATTTGGGAAGGTTGAGAACCACTGCTCTAAGGGCCAATGGACGCAGCTTCTAGCTCAGGGTTGAAGGAAAAACAGTAATCCCAGAATGTCAGTGAAGCTGTACCAAGTGAATCGGGAGGCCCTAATAGGCAGCTGTCATAAACCAGGTCATCCTCCCAGGCTGCACCTTTCAGAAGACGGAATAGGTGGGAATTTATGGATCCATGTTGCTATACATGGTTTCTTTTAAAATTGCCTCTTTTATAATTTTATAATGTCAGTGATCCCAGTCCCCATTTCTATTATCCTTTCTTATCCATTACCCCCCCCACCCAAGACCTTTCTCCCAGCCCCCTCTCCTTCACTGGCATTTGTTTTGTTTTTGTAGCCCACTATATTGTGAGCTGGAACTTGAGCAAAGGCTATGTCGCTGAGGAATATGACTTCCCACCCCCTGAAAGCATTAACAGTCTATCGTCAGGTCCAAAGGACCCACTCCCCCAGAAATTTGGCACCCATTCCCTTCTACAAATGGAGCCATTTCTGTATGAATGTCAGAAGAGGCAAATGGCTATCTGTGGTGCCTGTTTGCACACCAAAGCCCATGCTGGCCTCACTCAGTGTCCTAAATACCAGTGGTTCCTCCTTCGCTCTTCTCATCCAGTCCCCACCCTAAACTTCTCACGCTTGGCAGAACCCTCCCCAGCTTCTCATTTCCTTATAACCCTGCTATTATGGCTATACACTTTCTTGGACCCTTCTCTCTTGCCCTCTCTCTTGGTCTCCTTCGCCCGCACTCTCTGTCTTCCTCTATTTGTCTTTGCTCTCCGCCTTCTTCTCTTCTCATGGCCCAGTCCAATCTGCTGAGCCATGTTGAGTATGGCTTTCTTTCTCTGCTCTGACCTCTTCCAGATGCCTCTGGTCATACTGTGCCTCACATCTACAACAGAAACTTTCCCCTCAACCACCATGTCTTCATCTGATGATGAAACCTCTGGGCGGGCCCCTTTCCAAGGGCCCAGCATCTTTCTAACTGAACCAAGTTGCTGATTTGGCTCTCCTAAGGTATGTGTGGGTCGTCTGTTCCTGCTGGTTTCTGCACCCACACCATACTTGAGTCAACATTCTGATCCGCCTCTTCAGCTGCTTCTTCCCTCCACTTGGTGTGCTTCTCTGCTATGAATCCTGGCATCTCTCAGTCTCTGCCTCCTGGAGCCTCTGTAATGCTCTCCTGGGCACCTGTCACATGCAGGTGGCTCGTCATCTGCACTTGGTAACCACCTGTTGTGTCCCTGTTGGCTCGCTGGCACCTACTATTATGATAAGAGCCATACTAGTATGCCGGGAAGTTCTTCTTGCCCCTACTGGGCTCCCATCACATGGAAGGTGCACATCTCCTTATGATTTGGGACATTTCTCTCTGACAAGTCTCTCAGTATGCTTAGGGATACCACATTCCAGCACCAAATTCTTGTCACCAGACCTTAGCCTTCTCTCCCCATCCTTTTCTCCCTTCCTACATGTTCTCAGCTTCCTCCTGGAGCTTTCTCATCTCCTACCTAGGAGCTGCCCATGTCTGTCCTTGCATTTTTGTCTGTTGTCACTAGGGCCTTCTGTTTTAATTTCTACAACTTCCTTGTGCTCTCTTGGAACTCTGCACTACTGGAAACCTCCCTTGTGTAAAGTTCCCATTTTGTGACCTTTTCCCTCCTCATGTAATTTTTTTTCTAATCTTTTCTCCTCCTCTGACTCAGAGATTTCATCAAAGCTGTCTTTCTGCAAATGACTTGACCTCAGTACAGCTCAACGGCTGAAACATGACACACATGTGTAGACAGTTTCTGTTCTACCCGGTCCCCAAGCTGTTTAGACCCAAATAGTTATAAACTGTTAGGCTGATGGCTTAGACTTCTTACTGGCTAGCTGTCTCTCAATTTTTAAGCCATGGCCTTAGCTGTCTCCTCAATTATTAAGGCATAACTTTTAATCTATGTATTTCCCCATGGTCTTATCTCACCAGAGAACACCCATTTCCATCCTATCTTTCTAGTAGCTATATAGCATCTCCCTGGCCCTTTCTCTCCCTTCCTCTCCCCAGAATTCTCCACATCTGGTAGACCTGCCTATACTTTCTACATGACTACTAGCCAATCAGTGTTTTATTCATCAACCAATAAGAGAAACACATATTGACAGCATACAGAAGGGCATCCCCATAACATTCGATTTTCAAATTCTTGCAGTTGTACCAACTTTGCCACTGCTGGAAACAAATGATCCTCAAATGTCTTCTATATAAACTTGCTCTGCTTGACACTCTCAAAAGTCAATTATTTCTAAGCCATTTCTTCTTTACACTCTTGAAACTCTTTTATCTTTATGATTTCTTTGCTCTCAAAAAAATCTCTTAGGACTATGCTGTAAATTCTATTTCAGGATTTCTAAGTTCATTGGGTATGCTTAAAAAATCTGTAAAATCTGGAGTTAAGAGCATAGCTGCTTTCCAGAGGCCCTGAATTCAATTCCCAGCAATCACATAGTGGCTCACAACCATCTATAATGAGATCTGGGGGCCTCTTTTGGCATACAGGAAGAACACTGTATACATAATAAATAAATAAGTCAAAAATTTATTAGTTTTAAAAAAGAATAAAAAGATAAAAAAGTAAATATGACCCATTTGCATGTACAGATGACAAAAGAATTCTCTGCAGAGCTTATAAGAGTTTTCACAACCCATAATTACAGGGAAAATAGATCGAAAAGGTTTGTATGTGAACTTCATACAAAAGAATAGTCCAGTTGTACATAAATGTCTAAAGGGCACCCACTAGAAGAACTAAAATTAAAACAACTGAAAATATCAAGTCTTGTTTCGGGGGCAGGCGGCAATGGAAAGTCTGGTAAGTTACTATGAACAAGCAATATGATTCAGTCACACTGAAAAACACTGTGATGTTGTCTGGACAATCAGAAAGTACACATAGGCCCCCTTTCCCAGTACTATTCTAGTCTCAAAACTAGACAAGGATATGAGATATGCCTTTGTTCTTCAAGACACATGTACAAGAATGCACAACAGCATTATTATTTACTTTAGCACTGAACTAGAAAGCTCAATGTTCAACAGTGAAATAATAAATTGTAACTGTATAGGTTTTAGGTAAACTACATAGTATCATATGTATCATAGTATCACAACACAGAATTCAGTGGTGGAAAAAAACAATTTAAGCAACTTGCAAAGGCATATAACAATAATTCACACAGGACACTGGAGAGAAGAAACCACATATAGAAATGCAGGCCATAATTTCACTCAGATGAAGTTCCTCAGTGGAAAAATTCAACATTCATTGTTTAATAATGTGAGCAAAATATTACATCTTCAGTGGGACAGTTATAACTAGAAAAGAACAAGCTTCAGATGGATGGATCAATAAATATGTGATATGGAAGCAAGTTTGTAGTTAAATTTAAATGGCCACAGCAGAAAAGAGGAAAACTATAAGCAATCTTCTCTGTCCCCATGGTCCAGATGGAGAGAAAGCAGAGTGAACCAAATACAGGATGGGCAGAAGGAAGAACGCCACAGAGTGGGTGTTAATAAAGTAGAATAGAATGCAGGAGGGAAATTCAACCAAATCAGTCATTCCAAAAACATTTGACAGATCATTTGGAAGATTACAAGTATGAGAAATAAAAGAGGGGTATACATTACCATCATTTCTATGTTGGCAAAATGGGTAAATTCCTGAGTAACACAAATTGCCAAACTTGTATCACTGTGTGCTGGGTTTGTCTTCCCAGACTGGTCCCACAGCTGCTTTGCCCAAGTAAACACACAAAGACTTATATTAATTTATAAACAGTTGGTCCATGGCTAAGAGCTTCTTACTGGCTAGCTCTCTCTTAATTATTAACCCACAACTACTAATCTATGTATTTCTACATAGCCTTATCTTACCAGAGGATACCTGGGCACATCCTATCTCCCTAGTCTCTACATGGCATCTCTTGCCCTGGCCTCTCTCTGACTCCCTCTCCCCAGTACTCTCCTCGTCTAGTACCCCTCTTTAGACTTCCTGTCTGGCTACTGGATAATCAGTATTTTATTCATCAACCAATAAAAGAAACATATATACACAATGTCATTCCCCATCATATCATAAAGAAATAAATAATCAAAAATAAATCCATTATAGGTAAGCAGATTGAATTAATAGCAATGAACCCCTTTCCTCAGCTGTAATGAAGTTCCTGACCCTTCCTAGGGCACTAAGGCCACACTGCTGTGAGGACTTCACATCATCTGGGGACTAGCATGGTGCCTGAGTACACACCAAAGCCTAGTCTGAGTTAGGCACCTCTGCTCAGCTCTCACCCTCTACAACAGATTGCCCAGTGACAAAGGCATAAGATCAACGCCTTCACAAAAGCAGCCAGTGCCAATGTTGAACTTTCCTGACCTGGCGTATTTGCAAAGGACTTGGCGAATGTCAACATTAGGAGCCTCATCGGCAATGCAGGGCCCCTGCTCCAGCACTGAGCGGCACCAGCAGGCCATCCTGCACCCTCCACTGCTGCTGCCCCAGCTGAGGAGAAGAAAGTAGAAGCAAAAAAGGGAGAATCTGAGGAGCCTGCTGATGTTCTGACCTTAGTCTTTTTTGAATAAACCTCTTTGATGTGTTCAATAAAAAGTGGAACATATAAAAACAAAAGAACCTAAATAGTTCTATTGTTGAGGGTACAGCAGCTCATCTGTAGCACATGTGTTTACAACATGCAGACCCAGAACCAAACAAAATAAACTGCATTCCAGACATGAAGCCCAAACCCAAACAGCTTCACTGATGAGTCCTGGCAAACACTTATAGAAGTATTAATAACAATCCTTCACTCACCCTTTCAGACCCAGAATGAGCATTATCCCCCTCAAGAAACAAGCTTTATTTAACATCTGAAAATCAATTCATGAACCAGCAAAATTGCTCAGTGGGTAAAGTCTCAGTTTGATCGATAGGACTCACATGAGTACTGGAAAAAAAGAACCTATTTGCACTGGTTAATGATCTGACCTCCATGTGTGCTGCACTCACACATCACAAAAATAAATCAGTTACATTCATGTAACATTAATATTATAAAGATAACTACATGATGGCACAAAAGCTGAAAGGAAGACTGGAGAAAACCTCTCAGCCTTAAAAAAACAACAACAAACAAACAAAAACTCTTACAAACTTATAGGTGGAAGAAATTCCTACAACCCTAACTTTAGTAATCCATGAAAGCCCCACTTGTAACACTAATATCAAAAGAGGAATGTTTCAACCTTCAACATAGGAGAAAAATCAGGGATGTCTGTTCTTCCCACATCAGTTTATCATTTCAGTAGAGGTTAGCCAGAAACGTTGGGTTAAAAAAATATCAGAAAGGAACTGTGAAACTCTTTACAGACAACATGACAATATGCAGAAAATCCTGAGTTTGTCACAAAACAAACAAACAAACAAACAAACCAAAAATCAAAAAACAAAACCAAACTCCTAGAGCTAACAGACAATGCCATTCAGAATGTCATCTTAAAAAAAATAAGGGGTTGGGAAAATGTCTTAGCAGTTAAAAGCATGTCTTCCTCTTGCCAAAGAAAGGAATTTGATTCTCAGCACTCATGTTGGGTAGCTTAAAACCCTTCTGTGACTCCAGCTCTAGGGGACACAACACCCTCTTCTGGCCTCTGTGAGCACATACACACACATGGCATATACATAGATACATAAATAAAAATAAATCTAAAAAATTTAAACAGGTATAATTTGCTATAATGTGTTAAACTTTGGTTGTAAACCCAGTCTTTAATGGCTGAGCCAGAAGGCCTCGAATCAATGGGGGATATGAAGCCTGGAACTAGCCATCTCCTGTAACCAAGCAAGATTTCTGGTGGAGGATTGGGACACCAATTGCAAAGCACTGTTTAAAGGAAGTAAAGAGAAAGATATCCTATATTCATGGAACGAGAGACTCAAAGTCAGTTGACTTCTCTACATTCATCTACAGATTTAGTGCAGTTCTTATTCAAATCCCGGAAACTGGCAAACTAGACCAAAAAAAAAAAAAAAAAAAAAAAAAAAAAAAAAAAAAGTCTAAATAACAGTGTGTAGGAAAAACAACAGGGCTGCAAGAATCATGTCTAAATTTCAAAACCCACAAAACTACAAAGTCAGCGATGAGGTAAACATAGACATGGATGGGATAGACATGAGCACCCAGAAGTAGAACAGTGAGTATTTAGTCCCTTAATTTCCAACAAAGGTGTTAAGACTTTTCAGTGCAGGATGAGTGGTCTTTTCAACCTACTGGAGCTGGGATAACAAAAGATAAAAGCAAAGATAAATTGCACTCCTGCTGCAAGTGTCACACAAAAATTAACTCAATACTAATCACAAGGAAAAATATAATAGCTTAAACTATAGAACTGCTCAAAGCAAGTGGTGGGGAGTTCCTTTTGAGGATTTCTGGACTGAGAAAATGTCAAGACCATGCAATGTCCATAACATGGCTGAGTTCATTAGGTTTCTACTTTTACAGGCCTACAGAGGAGCAAGCCCTTCTATCCAACACTATCCAAAGGCTCTGTGGCGCCACCTTTTGGTTGGTGATGTGGAATCAACCCAAGTGTTCATTGATGGATGAGCGGATTAAGAAAATGTGTTAAACTTTGGTTGTAAACCCAGTCTTTAATGGCTGAGCCAAGGCACCGAATCAATGGGGGATATGAAGCCTGAACTAGCCATCTCCTGTAACCAAGCAAGACTTCTGGTGGAGGGATTGGGACACCAACTCAGCCACAAAACTTTGACCTCTAATTTTTTCCTGCCTACAAGACTTGCTGGGGTAAAAGTGGTACAGAAATTGTGGGAGTGGCCAACCAATGACTGGACTAGCTTGAGACTCATGCCTGGAGGTCAGGACCTAGAGACTAGATATCACAGAGACTAGGATAGAATCAAACACAACTGGCAAAAAATAAAAAGAAAAGTCAATGAAATGATTTCTAATTATATTCTGCTATACTCATTGGGTGAAGCTTGAGATCCTACAGAGAGGAGGAGGAAAGATTGTGGAAGCCAAAGGGGTCAAGGACACCCGAGAAAACCCACAGATCAGCTTACCTGGGCTCATAGGGGCTCATAGAGACTGAACCGACAACAAGGAACCTGCATGGGACTGACGTAGGTCTTTTGCATATATGTTACAGTTGTGTAGCTTGTGGACTCCTAATAGTGGGAGCAGGGGCTGATTCTAACTCTTTGCCTGCTTTTGGGACCCTTTTCCTCCTACTGGGTTGCCCCTTCTCCAGCCTTAATATGAGGGGATGTGCCTAGTCTTACTGCAACTTGATATGCCATATACTGCCTACTGCAGTAGAAAGATTTCTGCTACCGTTGGACACTATGGTTTGTGTCATGTGTCCTTCAGTCAGAAGGAGTTACATTTAACAATGTCTCCTGTTCTGGCTTTCCTTTCACTGTCTGAGGATCTGTGTCCCCCCCCTACAGGAGCACATCTCTGTTCTAAGTTGGTATTTATTCTGAACAAGATGCCTGAGTAGCTCCCATGGCTATACAGCTCCAATCTCATCGTACCAGCTATGTTTGGAGCCTTCCCATCCCCAGCCTTCGGCGGTCTCTGTGTCTCTTGCCAGCAAAAGGAATAGTCCTAATCAGTATGATATACCCAAAGACGAGCAAAAGGAACTCGGATTTCAATTCAGATAATCATTACACTGTAGCAGCTTCTCAGAGTGCACTAACTCATGTCTTAACTGAGCACCCCATGAATATATGTCTATCAATTAAAGTCCATCTCCCAAATCCAGAAAGGATTTCTGGTGGCCACAAACATGCTTGACTTTTATGTATCCTTGGAGCTTCCATAGGACCACATATTATATGGTCATCCCCTTAGTATCCAAGTTTCTATTTCCTTTTAATCTGATCTATATGCCTAGGCCACTGATAGCTGCCTATGGGACAGTAAAATCACAAGCTACAAGCTCTCTTGGCTATTTAGGTACTGTTGACCTGTGTCCAAACTTTGAATCACCTAGGAGCATACTTTTGGACATGTCTATGAGAAGGTTTCTAAAGCAGTTTATCTGAAGAGGGAAGACACCCTGAATATTGGCTATGATTTAGATCCCAGGTTGATTAAAAAGGAAACAAGGAAAAAGTGAGCTGTGCACTCTCATTCACAAGCCTCTGCTTCTTGACTGTGGGCATAATTTGACCAGCATGACATGCTGCTGAGGCTTTAGAGGAGTATAATTTAATGATGAGAGTGGGGTGATATTTGGCTATACAGGGGTTTTAGGTGTCCTATACCCAGGGATCTACCCGAGAGGCTAGTAAGGGAAAATGTGTGTCATATTGTATGGTTTGGAGGAAAAGGAGGAGGGAAACAGCTGGGGTCAAGCAGAGGGGGGAGGAACACAAGAAATAGAGGCTCTCATTTTAGCTAGGAGATTCCTTCCCAGGAAGGGGACAGGGCAGGCTAGAACCACTAGGAAGAAGTGGGTAAAGGGAATGCCCCTAAAGATACAGCTGAGTGGTAGGGTTTGGTAAGACTGGTAAGGCTGTCCCCTTACTCCAACAACATAGGAACAGAAAAGAGAAGTGGGTCCCAGAACTTCATCCAGACTGAAAAAGTGACCCCCAATGTGCAGAAAGATGGAAAGGAGATGGATGGTCCTGATACTGTGATGACTACCTGAGGCTCCCAACTGGAGATGGTGATGGTCGGGCCATGGGAGCTAAAACCCTCTCAGTTATTCATGTCCAGGCCAATGACCTTGGTTGAAGGGCAATCTGGGCTTGCTATCCTCAAACAGTGACAGACATAGGGGCAGTCAACACCCCAATGCCCTTCTTGATGGCACCTTGGCATAGTCCAGGTGCTTTGTTTACAATGATTTAGATGGGCCTGAGCCCAGTGATCCTCCCCACACTTGAAACAGGGGTGTGCAAGTTCTCAGGCTTTAGGAGGACAAGGAGCCTGAGCTTTTGCTTTGGCCAGCTGAGAAGCCTTAGCCATCATTGGGTACTTTTGCTTTGGGGTTTTTCATCTCTTCCATGGTACACCTTGAAGGCCACAGTTAAGACTTTTGCCTGTGCATTCAGGGGTCCCCTCTCTAGACATTTAGTTTGGCCCTAGTATCAGGGAACTTAGGGAGAGGAAGTGGGTCATAAGGAGTTGTTTTCCATCCGGGGCCTTGTGATCCAGATAGGTATATTGTAAGAAGGCCTTTGTGAGGCGATCTAGGAATTGAAGGATTTTCATGCCTTTCCTGGATGAACCCTTGGATATTTTCATAATTTACAGCCTTAAGGGCAGTCTTTCTGATACTAGCCAGGAAGCTTGTTAAAGATTGATTCCTAGCTAGGATGCCCCACGGGGGGTGTTGTAATTCCATTTACAGAGTCCTGGTTGAGCACTTATTCAACCCTGACTGGTTGGGCAGTCTATTGCTGAGGAGGAAGAAAGGGAAAACAGAGAAGCTAGAGAAGAAAAGAAGGGACTTTGGGTTGGGGCCAATAAGGAGGAGGCTTGTTAGTGTGATTGAAAATAATGGAGGATCATGCTGCTTGGGCTTCACAGCTAGTAATTGTTTCCTGCTTAGTTGGTTTATCCCAAAATGGTATCACACCACATGGTTCCTTTAAGATTACCTATGTATAGATTTTTGACTCTGAACCCCAGTGTTACAGATTTTTCAGATTTTTTTAACCGTATGCATTGTGTTTTGAAATCGTGAGGGTAATAAATTATACCTCAGCAAAAGTTTTAGAGGAGATTAGAAAAAAATCAAAAGTATGAGATGAGAAACAATGGGAATAGTTTGTCCCTTTATTTTGTTTTTCTCTCCCTTCTCTGTCACATAGCATGGTGGCTCACCCGGTGTGGAATTAAAGATTTTGAAGGAAGCATGCTTGGGTCTAGAGAAGGGATAGCCATACTCCAACTCCAAAGGCAGTTTTCAAATGAAGTGGGCAGAGTAATAACAGTCTAATAGCACTCACTCATGCCTAAAGGACACTCAAATCCTTGTAAAACTGAATATAATACACTGAACAACAAAGAAGGCTTAGAGATAGGCAATTTTTGAGCCCTAGTCATAGATAGAAGATGCTGCAGAGATGCACCAGCCAGGGAGGAGCGTGATCCTGGTATGTGCATGCTGTAGTTGGTCTTACTCCTTTGCTTTCTGCCCCTCTGCTAGGTTTTGTTTCCTCCAGCTCCCCCACCCTTTCACGAAATTGCAGATTTATCCACAGTAACTTAAAAAGAAATGACAGGATGTTTACCCAGGTGTGTGTGTGTGTATGTGTGTAGACCAGACAAAAAAAATAAACAGGGCTCAGAGTGGAGAAAAGAGAAAGTTGAATACAGGGAATAGGAATCTCTTTACTTTCCCCAATTGTTCACAGTAGCTGTAGGGGCCCTCGATAATATTGGGACCTAGGGTGCCATTACACAGGCATTTGAATTGATTATCTAAGGGGTATTGGGCCAAATTTGACTGCAAAGGCAAACAAGTTTAGGGCTCTTCAGGTTGGCTGGAGGTTTTCTGAAAGGCATCTCAAGGAGGAATGAGAGGGTATGGAAGATACCATTCCCATGAATAACATGAGGAAATGTCACTGCATCCTATAGCTGTGGACATCCCCAGGACTAGGGAGGACCAAACAAGGACCAAGCTATACAGAGGGTCATCACCACATTCGACAGGGATCAGAAGCTTAGTCTGGCTAAGCCAGAAGAGACACTCAGGGCCTGGGAACAGGGCTTTCTTAGAAGCCAGAAAGCAAGGACAAAACATGAGCTCTAAGAAGGGGTATCATTCATTAGAAAGGGTCAGGAATGCAGTTACAGAAGCCATGAGGGCCTAGAAAATCTGTGGAATTATGTGTGGTTCCAGAGGTAAGATGAAAGAAGACAGGAAGGGGCACCATAGCCCAGTTGGGCCGAAGGGAACTTCAGGATTGCATCTGCAAGGAAGATCTAATGGGTTCAGGTGAGAAGAGCCAGCTGTAGCATTGAAGACTATGTCTGGAGGTACCTCTGCATCCAGAGGGTTGCTGGACACTCAACAGTTACTTCCTCAAACTCAGGGAAATGTATACAACAATCAAAGGGGAAATTTATCCAATTGCCCCTGGTAGATGGAGTGTTGAGCAGTCACTGACCCCCAAATGGTGAGTCTGTTGTGGGTGAACTGCAGATGAAGGATAGGGTCCCAGTGCAGCTCAGGTCATGAGAGGGAGCATAGATACCAGGAGAGCTTATCTGAGTCACAGTAACAAATGTCAGCATTGTAGTTTGGATGGAAAGGCATCCTGGCAGTCAGGAACCAAAGAATACCACAATAGAATAGCAGCTTACAGGTCTGCTCTAGGGAAATGTTTCCCCAAAGCAAGAGTAACAACTCTGCTCCAGCAGGGAAGTTGTTACAGCTCTGCTCTACTTTCCTCCAGAGCAGTGTTACAGCTCTGTTCTTCTAGGGAAATTTTATCCCAGTAAAAGTGTTACAGCTCTGCTCTGGTCCCTGAAGTATAACAACTCTGCTCAGCTGGGGGAAAGATTCCCCAGTGAAAGTGTTACAGTTCTGCTCCAATCCAGCTCTGGTGAAAGTTGTTGTAGGTGGTCCCGACTCCCCCAAAAAGTGTCACAGTACACATAAATCCATATGAGGAGGGGGAAATACCATAATACAGGATGTTTGGACTCTATATAGTGCTTAATTAACTTTAAGTTACTACTTAAAGTGCTACTGAGCAAAAACTAACATCTGCTGAGAGACATTTGTGGGGAAACTACCAAATTAAAGTATTTTAAGGATATCTTAACTTCAGAATGGAAGTCAGAAAATGTGTTACATTGGGGGAGAGGTTATGCCTTTGTTGCCATGAGAAACAAAAGGTATGGATTCCTTTAAAATCAATAAAGATCAGATTTCACTGGGGGAGACTTCCTGAAATCTTGACTATGAACATGAAAGAAAAACAACAACAACAACAAAAAAAAAAAAACAAATAAGCAAGAAAAATCAAGATGATGTATATGCTGATCCATCTACAGGGCAACAGCTCATCTATCTATATAGCAACAGCTCTGAGACTAGAAGAGACATGATGAATTTTGTTGGTTACAGAGTCCTCATGACAGTTTGGTTATGGAGTCCAAATGGACTTAAAAAGTTGACAGATGCCTTTTTCCTTTTCAAAATAGAGCAGAAATTCATTTTTAACTGACTTATGCACACTATACATTTTATGCTTGTGTCAATGCAAATATCTATGTTGCCTTTCAAAGTTTGTATGTTTTTAGAACAGAAGGACCAGACACCAATAAAGACATGACAACTAGTCCAGGTGATCCAGCTCACAGAATGTCTCTGTTGCTGTTTCTTCAAAAATATGCATTCAGGACAACTTCAAAGTGACTAAGATGGTCCATCCTCAAAGACTACTTCACATAAGCCCTGCACGTTTCCATCACACACAGAATGGAACAAATGACACAGACTTGACCATTATTCCAATTTTCTCAGAGTCCCCTAAAGTGTCATTGACTCCAGACAACAGAAAGTAATTTTAGGAACAAAACATGCATATTCCCAAGAGATGGGATGGGTGGTTTGTGGTTGTCTGGTGGGGGGGTGGTTATGGATGCTTGTCATTGTTTAGGGAGTTAGTTGCAAGTTTTTATTGGTCATGGTCAGGGGAAAACAATCTAAGCAAAGATACATGGATCTCTTTCTGAAAACAAAAAGGGAGGTGGGATATAGGAATGATAGGATAAAAGGTAGATTATTGAATTTACTTTTAACCTAAAAAGCAACTACTCCTCTCACATACTTAAATTGGTATGGAGTTTTGTATATTGATACAAATTTAAGGTTGTTTTGTTACACCATATGTAAGGTATTATACCTATGCAACTCATTTAAAATAGTAATGTAAAGTTGTAATCTTTGAAAACTACTACTACAAATTGTTAAGGATAAGATAACAATCAAAGTTGTAGTCAGGGCTTAGATGTAGACAAAAATAAACTTTATTTAGTCTCATATATTTTAGATAGGTAGGTTGTCTTCAAACACTTCAGAGATCTACAGAATATGGCATTTAAGATGTTTTAATAAGATACAGCCTTTTTTTTTTTTTATGACAGTGAGAAACATTTTGCTCCCTGGCAGAACCAACCTGCTTCAAATAAGATGATGGGTATTTAAGAACCTCCATATGGAGTTTTCTTTTAATGTGGCCAAGAAACTGCCCTTGCCTTGACAGCTGACAGTAAACTGTACAAATTGGACAAGCAGGACACAAAGGAAGTCAACTGTCGAACTTTGCTAAGACAAGGTAGGTAAGTCCTTCAAAATTCTTGCTTCACATAAAAGTCTGTCAGATATTCTAGACCTGTAGGCCAAAGACGGATGTCCCAACATTGCAGGGATCTTGGGTGACTGTCCAGGCAGCCAGCTGTCTCTATCATTTCTATAGTTTGGATGTTGCTTGCTCTGTACTTCCTATTTACTCAGGGAATATTATGTCCTTCTCAGGTCTCTGATAGAATTGAAGACTAGATATCTATAGTTTTATAGTTTTCCTTGTTACCAAATTCAGAAAAGAAACTTACAAAAGAGATGTAAAATTTAAAAAGACTGAGAGACATAAAAGTTTAAGTTGCTTATTTAAGAAAATGCTTCAAAGTCTAAAAAGATGTTTTAGGATGGTAATACAGGTTAGGATAAAAAGTGATTTAGACACAAAACTTTGGACTCACCAAGATAGGATAGGTAAAAGAGTACTTTCTCCAAAGTTGCCAAATACAAATAGTCTGGACATCGTGAATGTAATTCTTACCTGACAATTGTTCATAATGCTTATAGTTTATTGATATTAGAGAAAGAGCCTTTATTGTGCTAAATAGTTAGATGTTATGATAACCATTTTTACACTATGTGAAAATGTCTCTGTTTTGCTTTACCTGCCTAAAGCACTTTCTGATTGGTTTAATAAAGAGCTAAATAGCCAATAGCTAGGCAAGGGACTTCTGGCAGAGATGGGAACTTTGAAAAAAAATCTGAAGTGGAAGATTTGCCAGCCAGATGCAGAGGAAGTCTAATATACAGTACTGAGGAGAGGTAATGAGCCACATGGCAGAATATAGATTAATATGAATGGGCTAATTTTGAAGAGCTAGTTGGGAAAAAGCCTAAGCTAAGGCCAAACTTTCATAATTAATAAAATGTCTCTGTGTCATTAATTGGGACCTGGTAGTCCAAAGAGAGTCCAGTTATATTCTTCCCTATCCCTTTTCATCACTGCTTTAGGACAAACTCTTGCTCTGTCACATGGAAGTTTGCTTTCTGTTGCTGTGATACACACTTTTATCGAGAGTAACCTATGGGTAAAGGAGTTTATTTCAGCTTATAGTGTAGTCCTTCATTCAGGGAAGTCAGCTAAACTCAAAGGAGGAATCTGGAGATAAGAACTAATGCAAAGGCCATGGAGGGGTGTTGCTTAGTGGCTTTCTCCTCATGGCTTGCTTGCTTGGCTTGCTTTCTTATAAAACCTAGGACCGCCTGCCCAGGAGCGGCACTGCCCACATTGGGATGGGTACACCTACATCCATCATTAATTAAGAAAATGCCCCAAAGCCTTGTCCATAGGTCAGTCTGATGAAGACATTTTCTCAATTCATATTTCCTCTTCCCAAATAATCTTGATTTGTTTCAAGTTGCAAAAAACAAAACAAAACAAAAACAAAAGTAACACACATTTATTTTCTAAAAGGCCTGGCAGCACACATCTATTATCCCAGTATTCAGAAGTCAGAGATAGGAAATTTGTTAGTTCAAGGCCAGCCTGAGATACTATACACAATTTTTATAATAATAATAATAATAATAATAATAATAATAATAATAATAATAAATTCCAGTTAGTGGTAGAGAATGCATTTTTGCTAAGAAAAATTAAAAAAGAGGAAATACAATTTTTTTGTGGTACTGGATGATGAACTAAGGACTTCATTCATGCTAGGCAAGTACTCTGCCAACCCTTCTTTTTTATTTTTAATACTGAAACAGGAACTCAGGAAGTTGCCTTCCCTGTTCCAGGGCTGGTGATTGCCTTTGAGCAGCTGAGCATCTGGGATTAAAGAATTACAACACCACACCCAACCAGAGAAAGAAAACTTTTTCATGAATTCCATATGATAGAACAAGATTTTTCCTCATGTAAAATTACTAAAATGGATAAGACAGTATTATGATTGAACAAATTAAAGGAGGACCATAAAGGATGCTAATTAAATGGCCCGAGAAGTTGTTTTGTGTCTCAGAATGTTCTAGTATCTACAGAAGCCTACCAGATGCTGCTGTGGATTGTGATACCAAACTTTCTTGGCTGATAGAAATGTTCTTTACTGTTTCCAGCAACAAAAGAGCAGCTGAAAATGGTTTTTGAAAATGGGACAACAAACAATGTTGCTGAAAGTCACCCTGTAGTCCCCTTCAGGGAATTGAGTAGGAAGAAGTCACTTCAAGTATGACTTCTTGGGTTCATCATATAAAGAGGGCACAAAATAAAAAAAAAAAAATCTCCATTCTCTCTCTCTCCCCCACATCCCCCTCCCTTTCTCCCTCCCTCTCTCCCTCTCCCTCTCTCTCTCTCTCTCTCTCTCTCTCTCTCTCTCTCTCTCTCTCTCTCTGTGTGTGTGTGTGTGTGTGTGTGTGTGTGTGTGTGTTAAAGTAGAAATGAGATCATGAGAGGGAAGGAAAGATCTCAAGGGGAAAGAGAGGGAGACATAAGTTCAACTTTGCTCTTAGCTTCTTAGACTCTATTAAAAGGGCAACATATATTTGGATTTGTTAATAAACACATGATTTGAAAGCAGAAGAGGGACTCTAGGGAGTAGGAAGGTAACCATCTGGAGGAAGAAGTGGGCCCCAGGGTGGGGACAGTGTGTCAAGAAAGCAAATAAGAACAAATTATGTGTATGAAAATTCGAGAAGGAAACCCATTACTTTGCATGCCAAATTAAAAAAAAAAAAAAGACTCAACTGAATCCAATAATATTGAGCCCTATAAACAGGAACCAAAACTCATACAAAAACAAGAGTAAAAGCAGTCTATTGGTCTGTTTAGTCTTCTGATCAATTCTGTCCTTTGTAGTTAGAGCCTAAAATCATATTTGTATCAGAAGACAGTAATAAATTCCCCTTTTGCTTTATTCTCTCTATTGATCTGTTTGCCACTGTTGGAACATAATCAAAAAGAATTAGAACAATGGATAACTTGGAGAACTAGGATACATGTTTCAGGACAACAGTCACAAGGCCTTTTTCCTCAGATAGATATATTTTGTTCCATGCATTGTTCTTAGATGTGATTTTTGCACTTCCCTTTGACAAATATTTAAACTTGTAAGAAATGGTCATTGTTGTTGGTTGTCAGAACATAGCCATAAAACCCAATCTGGTCATTGTACCCTGCATCTGAATAGGGCCTTTGGCCTTGCTTTTGTGCTTCCCCAGATATAATTTCTAGTATGTGCCAGGCAATTGCTCTGTCTTGAGAAAGTTGTGGGAAAGGGCTGCTCTGTTAATATGTAATAGATGCTTACTGGTATTCATTAGCATGTTTTTTTTTTTCTGATCATGGTTTTCTGAACTCAAACAGCCTTCCTTTGATTACTGCTTTCTTTGATATGTTCATGTATAAAAGTCCACTGAAAATGAAGTTAGGTTGTCTACAGCACTAGACTATAGTCTGCCACACTCTTTCAGGTCATCAGATCCCAGGTCCTGCAGACATGATCTGCATAGGTTGATAAAAGGCGACAGAGACATTAAGTATATCTTTCCTAGGTTGTTTAAAATAGGAATCTGATGTGCTTTAAACTACTGTGTTATAAAACAATTATAAAGGGGACTCAGGCTTTAAGTTGCGGCATTAAGATTTATCTCACATTAGCAGCAGTGTTCTACTCAGAAGTAATTTAGAAAGATTGATCTCTATGCTCTTAATCTCTCAAGAATGAGCAGGTCCTGGAAAGGTTGGTAAGTAGATAAGAGAGTTTACTATACAATCATAGGGACTGGAGTTCAGATCCCAGCACCCATATAACAAACTGAGCATACCACATATGTCAGTTCATCTCAGTTCTTAGTGTAGGAGAGATAGGAAGTTTGTTGGGACTTACTGATTTCCAGCCATGCCAGGAAGACAGGAGCTCTAGATTCAAGGAAAGACTCTGACTCAAAAGAATAGTCTGAGAACATAGAGGAAGATATCTCGTGCCCTCTTCTGGCCTTTGAGAGTGTATATATCTGCACTCTTTACATACAGATACACATAGAATACAATAAAATAGAGTAGGAACGGTGATACATACATACATATATACATACATGGATGGATACATATATACATACATACATGGATGGATGGATAGATAGATATGATAGGTAGATAGATAGATAGATAGATAGATAGATAGATAGATAGATAGATAGAAACCTTACAACCTCTGTGTTTCCTTCTGATCTTTCCCAGTTATCCTGTTTGTCTACCTCCTTCTCCTCTGACTTCCCAGAGAAGGTGAAATCCACTACAGGTATGCCACTCTCACAACACCATGGCCTTTTCCTTAGTGTGATATATCAAAAGTCATCATTTCAGGGTTTTTTGTTTTTGTTTTTGAGACAGGGTTTCTCTGTGTAGCTTTGAAGCCTGTCCTGGAACTTGCTTTGTAGACCAAGCTGTCCTTAAACTAAAAAGAGATCTGATGAGGGATGTCCTTCTGTATATATGTTTCTCTTATTGGTTGATGAATAAAACACTGATTGGCCAGGCAGGGAGTATAGGCGGGGCTAGGAGATGGGGAGAATTCTGGGAAAGGTAGGCAGAGAGAGCCTGCCAAAGGAGTGGCCATGTAGACCACAAAGGAGTAATAGGTCCAGGCATTTTCCAGTAAGCCAAGAACACATAGAAATACATAGATTAATAGAAATAGGTTAATAATTAAGACAGAGCTAGCCAATAAGAAGTCCTAATCATCAGCCAGCATTTTATAACTAATATAGTGTCTGTGTGTTTATTTGGGGCAGAGAAGAGTGGCAGGACCTGACAGGACAAGAATCCAGCAACAGAGGTCTGCGCGCCTCTGCCTCCTGAGTTCTGGGATTAAAGGCATGCACCACCACGGCCTGGCTTTCATTTTTAACTATGATGTTTTTTTAATTTCTCCACTCCCTAGAAAACTGTCAGCCATATGTGTATACATGATTCTGCATACCTCCCCAACCTGACACACAAAAGAATTTTAATAAACATTATTTGAAAGAATTGATGATCATTTCACCTAATAGCCCACAGAGGTGATTTTCACAAAACCTTCTCAGGAACCTTCACTTTAACATTACATTTGACTTTCTAGAATTCAAGTGTTTAACTGAAAGTACCTCAAATGCTGGCTAGCGAGTCGTCTACAGGATTATTTCCATTGTGTCTGATGTTCCCCAACAGAAATAGAAGGCAGGTTGCACGTTGTTCTGACAAATCTTGTGAAGCAATCAACATATTCAACATTTTATTGACAGGTGTTTTAAGACTGATTGCATTCTGTTTTTTTTTTTTTTTTTTTTTTTTAATAACAGGAGTCTCAAACAGTAGCCAAAACTGGCCATGAACTCCCAATCATCCTATTCTCTTTGGATCCATGAATTCCATTTACCTCCTAGGGCAAAATACCCTCAGGTCCAGACTCCGAGTTCTTTAAGTCCTGGAACCCTTGTTGTTCAGTATCTCTCTTGGCAGTGACACTTACTGTGCTCCTAAGCAAAGCACAAAGTATTAATACGACAGCAGAAGGAAGTGTCTGGAGCCATGAAGATCAAATGCAGCTGACTGAAAGTAAAAGAAGTCCCCAGAGAATAACTGGTGAGCATGGATAGTAGAGAGCATGTGCATTGCAGAGAGCAGGCTCTAGAAGATAGAGTAGCAAGAGCAAGCAAGGTGTGGGCACTAGGCAGGCTTTTCTTGCAAGTATCTCCAGCTGTCCAGCTGGGGTTCCTAAGGTAGACATTGCTGTATCTTAAAAGATAATTGTAGTATCATCAACTCTGCCACCAAGAACAAGTTCTTCTACCTGGTCACAGACAAACTACTTACACAAACTACTAAGAATGTAAACCCTTAAACTTAATGTGGTAATAGACACCTGTAATCCCCAGAACTGGGGATCAGGAGTTCAAGATGCTTGACTACATAGAGGGTTTGAGGCCAGCTTAGGTTATGAGACAAACCATCTCAATAAACAGCTACCTATATATATAGATAGAGATAGAGATACCCTTAATTGAACAGAATAAAATGTAAAGCATACCTTTACTCCCTTCTGAGTAGAAAAGGGTCACAGCATCAGAGTAGCTGCTCAGGGAATATCAGAAGGTCCAGGCCCAGATTTTCTTTTAAATGATGTCTACAACCAGCAGGGATGCAGCCTGGAAATTTTAATTTGCTTGATTAGAAATTTGATTTGATTTTCCTGTGGCCGGGAAGTCTTTTCAAAAGCAATTACCGGAGTACAGGGGGAAGTTTTTTAAGTTCCTCTGGAGACACAGAGGGTAAGCAGATTGTTGTGGCTATTCAACTTTGTGAATCTGCCAACTAACTACACTTCTCCTCTCCCAGCTCCACCAATTAGACACAAGTGAGGGGGCTAGGAACTTTAGATAAACTGAATTCTCTGACAGGTCAGAGCTAGGGTGTGTGTATGCATGCATGAGTGCATGTGTGAGTTATAGATACATAAATGTGGTCTAACAGAAGAAAAGCCTAATGAGAATTTTATCTAACCCCTGACTGTCAAAAAGTACTTCTCTGGAAGTGAATCAGTCTACCATAAATGCTTTTGGTTGTATCAGGAAAAGATTAATGCCTGCTTTATACAAAAAAAAAAAAAAAAAAAAAAAAAACGGATCTGCATGTCTGAGGCATAGAACTTAGTTCTAGGCTTAATGCCTTCTGATCCCCTTGATGCTCTGATTATTATGCATCTGTCTTGCTAGTCCCAAGGACTTAGAGACCAAGCCTAGCTCTCATGAGACATTTCTGTTTCTCACCAATCTACCCCCCCCCATTTGAGAGATACCCGTTTCAGTTCTTGAAAAGGTGGCTTTTATGGTCATTTCAGAAAATATAACAGTGTCAAGAAATAGCTGGTACCCTGCCTCCCATTCTGACTTTAAACATTTAGTTCAGATGCTGTCATTTAAATCAACTAGCCAAGCAATGATGGCTCTTGTGTCTAATTCCAGTGCTTTGGAGGCCGAGGTAGGAGAATTACCATGACTTGAAGTCAACCTGGGCTACACTGAGGTCTAGATCATCCTAGGCAATAGACTAAAACAACGTCTCAATAAATAAATGCAAAAAAAGAACAAAGGGTCATAGAAAAAACCTTGTCTCAATAAACAAATTAGTTCATACTAAAACAGAACAGTGGCCAGGGAGATAGATGGCTCATTGAGCAAAAGCACTTGCTCTGCAAGCCTAGCAAACTGAGTCCAGATCCCATGACCCACAACAAAAGCTTCATTCTATAGTCAGTCATGCCTGTGAGGTAGGAGGTAGAGATAGGAAAGTATCCCTGAACCTCTTGGGCCACCTTAGCCTGAAGCATGAGGTGAAGCAACAGAAACAAAGAGGGACCCTGTCTTGATGAAGCAGATGGTGATAACTAACTCTCCAAAGTTGCTCTCTGACCTTCACATGTGCTCCACAGCATAGCACCCCCCCATACCCACAGTGCACCACGTCTGTCATCCTAGTATGAAGTAGGCCGATGCAAGAAGATAACCAGGTAGCTTAGACTACAACAGCAGCAAAGAAATCACCAACACCCCTTTCTTACGTTTTCTTTCTCCTGACTCCTGGGAACCTCCAAACTTTCATTAAAAAAAGAAAGAAAGAAAGAAAGAAAGAAAGAAAGAAAGAAAGAAAGAAAGAAAGAAGGAAAGGCTAATATTGAATACTCTGGATATTTTATTTATGTGCATCTTGCCTCTCTAATGACATTATACATTTCTGATTGGACTATAAACTTGTAGTTACATTATGAGTCTTGCTCTCTGATTAGATTGACCCGTAATTAGATTGTTGGTCCTGTAAATACAGCTTTGCTCCTGCATTTACCACAGTGCTGAAAGTGACATATAGAAAATAACCTGACAGCAAGCTTCCGGCAAAAAATAAAAAGGTAGTTTTAACGTCATCTCTAGCTACAGAATATCCACCGGGATGAAAGAGTTAAGGCAATTTAACCTTAGAATACTTCAGACACTGCCTGGCCCTTAAGGTTTCAATTTCTTCTCTCAGTCAAGGTCTTTCAAATTCTTGCTTCCCCTTTTCTATTCGGTGTCATGTGACTATTTTTATATCAATTTTAGTTTCTTGAGTCAAAGTCTCACTCTCTAGTCCAGGGCAATCTCAAACTCCTGACACTGCTCCAGCTTCAAACTCTCTGGTGCTGAGATATCAACTATAAGCCATCACATGACATTTTAAAAATAACCGCTTAAATTCCATTTAGAAAGGTTCTCTGATCTCATGTGGTTGCTTTTTCTGTTTTTTGATTGTTTGTTTTGTTTTTTATAGAGGTGCACGTCCATGCAGCTATCTCTCACGTGAAAAGATGGGGGAGGGGGTGTTGGGAGTGGGCTGGAGAAACGGCTCAGCAGTGTAGAGTTCTCGCCACTCCTGCCAAGCACCTGAGTTTGCTTTCCAGCTCCCCACCCCCTCCGTGTCAGGTAGCTCATAGCTCCAGCTGCAGTGAGTCCAATGCACTCTTCTCTGTCCTCCACTGTCACTTGCCCATGGGTGGCTTATACACATGGAGACATATATACACACACATTTTAAAAATAAATCTTTGGGTTACAGAGAACTTCTAGGAGTCAGTGCACCCCTCCTGGTCAGCTCCCATCCAGAGAATGACCACTACAGACAGTGATGCCTGCTGTACGCAAGTCTCATCACTCAGTTGCATACCCTCCTGTTTGGCCTTCTCTCCTAGCATCATGACTATGGTGTTCAACAACACTGTTATGCAGAGCGGTAGTTTGTCCTCTTCATTGTTGCATGGCATTATGTTTTTACAAATAGACAACACTTTGTTTCCCTACTCACCTATTGTTAGATATTTGTGGCTATCCCTTGCTTTTGACTATTATTATTGGGCATTACCCTCTTTATATATAATGTTGGATGGGCAGAAGTATCCATATACATTGGGAATAAGCCCCAGGATGGAATCCCTGACCAAACAACAGATGTACAGTAAGCTTTTATAGGTGTTTTCAACCCATTTTCCACACCCAGCATCAAGCGAAAGGGATCCATGCTGTAGTACCCCTGGCTTTGGGCACCTGGCATTTCAGTTAACTGGGTGTTAAAGAACAGCTGACTCCATTTTTCTTTAGTCAAATTTGATTTATTTCTCTATTGTTCCCTATGGTGTTTTCTTTAATCATGCTCCAAACTGAAAGTTAAAGTATAGGTCAGCTGGTTTTAACTCATTCTTCCTCTATCATCTTGTGATGTATAAATTGTTTCCATTATGGCTGACCATAAACCCACCACATCTGCTTTTCTCACAATCTTAAAAATAACTAACTGCTCATGACTTTAATCCCAGCACTTAGGAGGCAGAGACTGGCAGATCTCTGAGGGTTCAAGTCCAGGCTGGTCTACAGAGCTAGTTCCAGGACAGCCAAGGCTAAACAGAGAAATCTTGTCTTGTAAAACAAAAACAAACAAATAAACAAACCAACAAACAAAAACCTGCTAACTGAAAATCCACTTTCATAAACATCTTGCTAAAAAAAGCCCCCTTACCTCTGGTCAAGGCCACTTCATTGTCCTAATCTTGAGGAGACTGTAAATTTGGCTCAGCTGGAAAAAACTACAAGTTTTTTTGCTTTGCAACATTTCAGTGTTAGTTCCTGGTTTTTGACACTGTAACCCTGTAACTATACCCTGGCTGAGTTATCAGCATTAAGGCAATGACAAGGACACCACCGGTGACCTACCAGCTAGAGGAATGAGGGATCTGGAGAATAAGGAATGAAGGGTGAGGGATAAGATATGAGGGAGGACTGATGGAGAATGAAAAGCGAAAGACAAAATGTGAGGGATGCGAAATGAGTGATAAGGAGTGAAAGATGTGAAGTGGATCCAGATCAGAGGGGCCAAGGCAGACAGGGGGGCTAACCCTGTTACACAACCCTGGCTCGGGGCAATTTGTGAGTCCGAGAGAAGCGCGGAGAGTCCAAGTTAGAGTAACACACTCAGGAGTCCATATTTTATTAATGGAAGTTCCATATTCATAACTTGCTTCATAAATTCTAAGAGTTTCACACTTTTTTTTCACTCTTGGAGACAGAGTCTCTCTATGTGTATCCCTGGCTAGCCTAGAACTCTTTGTGTATATCAGGCTGGTCTAGAACTCTCTGTGTATATTAGGCTGGCCTAGAATGCTCTATGTATACCAGCCTGGCCTTGAATTATGACAATTCTGTTGTTTCTGAATATGAAAGAGAGACTAGGTTACTCTCAGGAGCTGGCATTCCAGTTGTGCAACACCACACCCAAGAAACTTGTAACTGTTCATGTTAACACATCTGTAATTCCTGAGGCTGAGGTAGGAGATCATAGGATTCAGGCCAGTCCTAGTTACAAAGCAAGACCTTATCTAAAAAATTAGAATAAATAAAAAAGGAAGCAGGAAGCCAAAAACAGGAAGAAAGATGCATGACTTTGAGCCATCTGTCAATAAGAACAACTTACAGCTGTTTAGGTGCAAAGGCAATCAGCTACCTTGGTGGCACAGGCCTGGAATCCCAGCACTGGAGAGGTGGAGGAAAGAGGGTCCGGACAAGGTCATCCTTGGCTACATAACAAGTTCCTGGCCAGCTGGGGCTACAGAATACTGTGCCTCAAATAAACCAACCAGAGGCAAAAAAAAAAAAAAAGGAAAAAGAATGAACAACCTCACAAGAGAAAGGCTGGGCATGTAAGAATTAGCAACGGAAATACCAAGCCGAGTCTCCATTACACACCTTCTCCCTAGGGGTTTAATAATGGAAACTGAAAAAAAAAAAAAAAAACAAACTTGCAAAACATATTTTCCATTGCTAAGAATGCTTATTTTTAAAGGCAGAAACCTTCTGAATTCTCTGAAACAGGAGGACAGGTTTTGCAACTTGTTTTCGACTTAGCTTATCCACCAATATTACAGAGAAGACTTGGTAATTCAGGAAAGGGAGTTCAAACAGCCGGGATGGGCATTGAGGGTGGAGGCCTCTTAAAAACATGCTGATGCTGTCTAGCTGATGTCTTCCCCACCTCAGGTCCCACTGAAGTGTGCCATCAAAGGTGAATGCAACCAGTGCCATTTGGGGAGTGCAGAACAAAGAGCTGCATTCCATGTCTGAGCTAGGATGGGATGCAAAAGGGGATGGGATTGTGAGATCACCAGCCAGAGAGAACTGGAGCCAGAGTACCAGAAATCCAAAACAAACAAACAAACAAAAACAAAACAAACAAAACAAAAAACCTCGCATAATTGAAAAAAAGAAAAGTTAGGGGGCATTATGGTGTTCACTTGAACTCACAAAATTTCAGAGATGGAGGCAGAGGTGTGGAGAATTCAAGACCAGCCTGGGCCACATAATGACTTTTGAGGTAAGCTTGAGCTACATAATACCCTATCATAAATAAATAAACATATAAATAAATACATTAAATACAATAAGCATTAAATTACTAGTAAAGACAAAATTTAGAATTAAGCATTGTCTTGAAATCTCTGAGGAAATGTTGTTGCAGAAGTTCTGATCACACTGTGATACTCCAAGTCTGTTAAATAAAGTTTACTTTGAATCATGCACCGGAGCTTGTGACTAGATGACTGGAGTTGGCCATAGAGATGCTAGCATTTTGGATAGAGAAAATGCACAGGAAGGAAAGGGCAGGGACTTGAGTCTGGGTTTTCTTTTGGTTTGAGGATGAGTGAATAGACGTGTCTCTTGCTGGATCTCCAGTCAAAAAGCAAGGTGAGCTGACTGCTTCTCAGCTTCTCTGATAAGCAGGTCTTCACCCCGACACTTGACTTTGTTGGTAAATAAAATTATACTCAGTTCAAACCTACATAGTATGGCTATAGCAGAACCAGGGCCACAGGACCAGAAGGCCCTCCAAGGCCAACAGGCATTGACTACAGTCTGGTGCCACAGGGCACCAGACGATAATTAAAATATCAGTAGATTCATGTGCAGCTGCTAGCCCAACAGAAAAACATCAAAAGGGGGTTTCATAAATGAAGCAGGTGCCATGAGAAAGTGAAGCTGAGAAGAAAAACAAGTTTGTTAAACAAAGCCATGAGAAAGAGTCAAAGCAAATCCAGAGGTCTGCAGAGGCTTGAGTAGCAGAAGATGCCAGCACCTATGGCTTGCAATGGGGTATCCAGAGAACAGAAGAACAAGTGGTTGGGAAAGCGTAACAGAGCATTTCTTCGCCTGATGGAAATCTGAGTTCCTATTTAGTGGACCTAATGATTGTTTTGAAAGAACACTTAAAAAAAAAAACTATATTATAATCTGATAACTGACAAAAAAAAAAAAGTGCCAAGAAATCCTACAAATTGGGCATGATAGCACTTGGCTATAATCTCAGGGCTCAGGAGACTGAGGTAGGAGCTAGAGTTTGAGGTCAGCTCTACAGGCTGGATTCAAGGACACTCTGGGCTGCATAGTGAGGAGAAGAGAGGTGAAGGAGGGGAAGAGGGAGGATGAGAGGAAAGACAAGGAAACCTAAAAGTTTCCCTCTGTCCCTCCACTCACCTACAAACTGACAGATAATGAAACTGCCTTGAGTCATCTTGTTTGTCTAGCTTGCAAACCTGGAGTGCTACTAAGGGGATTTCCAGGGAGAACCTCCACCCTCCCCCCCACTGAGACTCAAGCGGTGAAAAGAAAACAAGTAAAGATGTTTTTTTATTCCAGAACACAGGGGGTGGGGGTGGGGAGTGTTTCAGCTGGGCTCAGAAGAGGAGAGCCAAAGCCTCCTACTCCTCTCAGCCCTGGTGGAATGTGGATGGCCTCCAAGATGCCCTCCCAGCTGTCTCCATGGAGACTCTTACATGCTCCTCTAAACTTTGAGCCTGTCCAGAAACTTCCCTCCTCTGGCTCCTATTCTCTTGCTCCTTCCTCTCCTTCTCTCTCTCCCATCTGCCAAGAATCCTCAGTACCCTTCACCCTCCTCCCCTCATCCTGATTTCATGCCCTTCACTGTGGCAATCTATCTACCTCACTGTCCATTTGGACTTCTAACCCAGAGACCAATGATGCCCTCCCACTGGGGACCCCAGAACCAATTACCTCCCTGGACTTCTTGCACACACTCAGGTCTTTGGCTCCTCCTGATGAGCTGCTCCTCCCCGGGGGACTCCAGGTGCTGTTTCCATAGCTCTCTTTGTTTGTTTTCCTATTTGTTTGCCTGTGGACATTACAGTTTGCAGGCTTTCCTCCCTTGGTGCTCTAACCTGATCATGAGAGTGTTTGACATTTTCATCTCCTTTGTTTATAGAGATTGAAACCCTCACAAGTAAAGGGAAGGGGTGTTGTGTGCAGAAATTGCTGGGAAGATATCCAGGGATATTTCTGAGAACTCCAAAGTGGAACCTTAGCCCATATGGGCTGGTGCAGGAGCAGAAGATGGTCCTGATCAGTCGTAAGAGAGAGCGTTTGCCCCTTCCCCAGTTCTCCTAAGTTTCCACACTGAGAAAAGAAGAATGACACTAATCACTGGGATTCCCAAGGTCAAGTACAGAAGTTGCCAAGGACACTGTGCTGTGTTCATCTTCCACCTGTCTGGTTCCGGAAAAGGGAGCAGTTCTGGAGCTCTTGTTTGCTTGTTGGTGACAGAGTTGTGAGATAGCCCAGGCTGCACTAGAATTCAGTATTTAGTCCAGGCTAGCCTCTAACTCATGACAATTCTCTAGCCTCAGCCTCCTGTATGCTAGAACTACAGGCATCAGCCACCACATGTCTCCAAACAGAATCCAGGTTGAAAAGTTCCAGACCCTACTTGAGCCACACTCTGAAGGCATGGTCTCTACCTGCTTTAAACCAGGTGCCAGGTATTGCAGCAATCAATAAATATTATTATTTCTATTCATTTGTGAGGCAGAGGTATAGATGCATCTTCAGGTACATGTGTGGGTACATGTGCATGTTTGCTCATGTGTGCAGAAGCCAGAAGTCCATCCCAGTTTTTGAGACAGGGTTTCTCATCCCTCTTGGAACTCACCAAGCAGGTGAGGCTGGTTGGCCTATCTCCTCCTCCACAGCACTGAAATTTCAATCACACTTGGCGTTTTTACGGGGGATTGTAGGGGTATCAGTTCTTCCTTTGTCTGGCACTGCCACTCCCCACCCTGTGATGGTTGAAAAACTGGGGGTGGGGAGGGTTGCACTTACAAGACTATTTTTCTTTTTCTCTCCTTTTTTGAAACGGGATCTCTCTGTGTTGTATTGACCAGGCTGGACTTAAACTCACAGATATCCACCAGCCTCTGGCTTCCAAATGGATGGAAGTTAGTGCTAACCCTGCTGGTGTAAGACTTCTCAGTGGATGACTGGTTTGGGGTCCCCAACACTTCTGTAAGCAACCTCTCACGTATGCCCATTAAACTCATTGGCTCCTCAAGTTGGCTGATGCCCTGTTTCTTTACATCTCCCCATGGGATGGGTTTGTCTCTCTCTCCCCTCTCCCCCTCCCTTACTCTTTCTCCAATCCACCCCAATAAGAGTATCTTCCACATCTTGGTAAGCATAAACACCCTCTTCTCCCACATCCCACTCAAGTCCCTGTGTTAGTACTGTTAATGTCTCCCAGGAGTCATCTCCCATTGGGCCTGGTAGAACTACTCTCAACTCTCTGTTCTCTTTTCCCTTGGAGTAAATGCACCACCCAAGTCTGAATTGACACAGCTCTCATCTCCCACACCTTCCCACTCCCAAGACACTGCCCTGGCCTCCATCCAACACATTTTCTATAGCCCAGCTGTTGAACCCCTCAAACTGGATAATGTTTGTTCCCTCGTTAAGCTCTTCAGTGTTGTCTGACATTTGTAAGAGATGCCCACAATCCTTATAATAACCTGTTACACCCATCCTAGTCTGGTGTGTACCAGCTTCTCCAGGCTCAGGTCATACCATTCTGTCCATCCATGTCCACCCAGGCTGAATACCCTCTTCATGGGTTTTCTGATACCCCATGCCTTCTCTTCTTCGCCAGACCCTCTTATTGAAATCCACTTCTTCCTACTCTTTTCCTGGCTGATACCTCTTCACTACTCAGATTTCAAAGTAATGCCACTTTATCTAGATAACTTTGACTTCCAAAGTGTAAGTTCAAGCCCAGCAGTAGCTTGCCGAAGTCTGCCTTTTGCCTTTTATTGTTCAATAGCCTTACCACCGCTCATCCAATTGATCTTCAGCTTTAGACATATGTGGAAAGGACAAGGGCCGTTTGTGTCTGCTGTGTTCATTGCTAGATCTCACACATCTTCCACGATACATATGTAAAAATATGTATTCTTTACTTTTCATTGACATGTAACATGGCTACAGAGAGACATTTCAAATGCATACTTATATTGGGTAAAGGGACTTCAGGATGACTGGCAATTCCATCACTTCAGATACATTATTATTTCTTTGTGAAAAGAACATTCTGCTCCAGTAGCTATTATTCAGTATTGAATTGCTGCAACTATTGTGAACCTCCTCTGCTTATCAAACATTAGAAGTCATTCCTTGTGTCTAACATGACACATGACTTTCAGTAAGTGAATGAAGAAATGCATGTCCAGAGCAGACATTTAGGGGGACTGCTTATGTCTGTCAGGGGAAGGGAAAGGGGAAGGTTGAACAATCTCCAAATTTATAATCTCAACTGGAGGTTTAGTCCAAGCCAGAGGAGGAGGTATGTGGTAGCTCAGTCCTATAATCCCAGTATAGAGGCAAGAGGATTGTGAACTGCAGTGCAACCTGAGCTCCTTGGCAAGACACTGTCTAAGAAGAGAAAGGAGAAGGAGAGGAATGAAAAGAGGAAGGGGGAAAAGGAAGGGAAATGGAGAACAAGAAAGAAAGAAGAAAAAGGAAGAGAGGTGGGTAATGAGAGAACCAAAGAAAAAGGAAAGAAAGGGGAAGAAAAGAAAAGGAGGAAAGCAAGAGGAAAAGAGAAAGATGGTGGGAAAAAAAAGAAAAAGGAAGGAGAGGGCAGAGGTGAGAGGGATGATGGGGAAGGGGGGCAGAAAAGAATGGAGGGGGAATAGGAGGGAGGAAAGAAAAGGAAACAGGATCAGAACCTAGCTAACACAGGACACAGGACAGACCCAAACTTTTAAATATTTTTTTTTATTTTTAGTTATGTGTATGTGTATGTCTGTGTGTATATACATCCACATGTATGCTGTATCTTTCAAGGCCAGAAAAGGGTGTTGAATCCCCTGGGGCTGGGACTACAGTTGGTTGTGAGCCACCCAATATATATGCTGAGAAGTAAATTTGGCTCTTTTGTAAGAGCAGCAAGCATTCTTACTGGATAAGCTATCTCTCCCTGAAAACAAAACAAAAAACAATCCCTGAACATCATGGTTCACACCTGTTTACAAATCCCAGTACTTGAGAGACGGAGACAGGAAGATTGCTGTAAGTTTGGGATCAGCCTAGGCTACATAGTAAGCCTTGAACAACCAGGGCCACAGTGTGAGATGCTAACTCATGAAAAGAATCCCATGAAGTATTTTGAACTGCAGCAATCTAGAGCCTCACATTAATCACGCTCATTTGGCCACACATCCTGTGCCCACTCCCTTCCTGCTTTATGCAATACAGAAAGCTGAGGCCAAGAGGGTGAGTTATTTTTTTTCTCTAGGTAGAATTGTAATAAATGCCTTTTATAAACAACATTTTAACTGAAAAGCCTCAGTACACGGAAAAGGAAGAAAGGCTATTATTCTGTAACACCCAGTGAACATCTACAGTAGTTTTATAGACATTAAAGAGTTCTGGGGTTTTATATCTTTGTCTGTTTCCATGTCTCAGTTGTACCTTACAAACTTGCCAATTATGGAAATAGATCTGACTCCACACCCACTCATGAGTCCCAGTTTTTATCTTGATACTACAGTTTTAATTTTTTTTAAGTTGTTTAGAATGAAATGCCTAACAAAGTGGTGGATGGGGATGACAAAACAATAAAACCAAGCAGCAATATTTAATTCTGTTTAACATTCATTATATGGAAGGTTCGTTTAAGGATGGTATCTAAGAGTCACATACTCTGTGGTTTTCCTCAATAATCACAGTGACCTACACAAGCACTACCAAAAATGAAAGTACCACATAAGGGGAAACACATTTACAATATTGCTATTTGGAAAGGCAGTAAAACAAAAGAAAATATCATCAAATAGTACACACACACACCTTATATAATGACCCTGCAACTACCAATGGCCTCTTTGCATTGTGCCATTTTTCCATAACTGTAACTACCACCTACCACCAAAGGAAGGATAAGATTAAAGTCAATGGTACTGAGCTGAACTGTCTGAATCCACTGCCCCACAAATGGGGAAAGTGAATTTATTCAACAACAATACAGTACATCATGGAGATACTATACTTAGACACAGATATTCCAGAAAAGTTCACATCTCATTAGTGACAAATCTAATCACAGAAACCTGTGGTAGAATGTTATTTTAAAGTGTGTGTGACTTTCGTTTATGCTGCATTCATTTAATTCTGTGAAGTTGTGATTTTTTTTTTTCCTGTCTAAAACACCTGATAGTCTTATAAAGAGCTGAATGGCCAATAGCAAGGTAAGAGCAAGGGTAGGTGGGGTTGCCAGGCAGAGAGGATAAATAGAAGAAGAAACTCAGAAGAGGTGCATCAAGGGAATGAGAGAGAAAGGAAGAGGACTTCAGGGGCCAGACACCCAACTACACAGCTAAGCACAGTGAGAAAAAAAAAAAGTATACAGGAATAGAGAAAGTTAAAAGCCCCAACCAAGGCCAAAGATAGATGGGATAATTTAAGAAAAAGCTGGAAAACAACAAGCCAAGCTAAGGACATGGACATAACTAAGAATAAGCCTCTGTGTGTGATTTATTTGGGAGCTGGGTGGTGGGCCCCTCAAAAAAAAAAAAAAGCCAAAAAAGTAAAAACCATTTTATACTACAAAAGAAACCAGGTCTCTCTGTAAACATTTGAAACTTTGCATTTCTATTCCATAACTTCCAATGAATGTAGATGGAGTTTTCTGTTCTGCCTGGTCCTGCCCACCTTCAGTCCCAAATAAATACACACACAGAGGCTTATATTAATTATAAACTGTTTGGCCGATGGCTTAGGCTTCTTACTAGCTAGCCCTCTCTTAATTACTAACCCACTAACCTATTACTCCTTTGGTGGCTACGTGGAGATACATTATAATTAATATAAGCCTCTGTGTGTTTATTTGGGACTGAAGGGCGCTGGGATTAGGTAGAACAGAAAACTCTGTTTGCAAATGGTGCCCAATATTGAAGACACATAGTTATGGTTATGATAAAAGGTAAGTTACATATTAAACTTTAGATCAGGGAAACACAGTATGTACTCACTCACATATGGATTTTAGACATAGAGCAAAGGATAACCAGCCTATAATTCACACCACCAGAGGAACTAGGATACAAGATGTGTTCTAAAAGATTCATATAAAGACCCTCACAGAACCGGGAAGGGACAAGTCCCCCAGAGCACAGGGGAAGTGAGGGAGGCAGCGAATGGAGAGAGAAGTAGGAGAAAAAGAGGAGGAAAGGAAAACACTTGTGACCAGGAAGATTGAGCCCAGTTAGGAATAGAAGACAGGGAAGAGAAAGAGAGAGAGAGAGAGAGAGAGAGAGAAAGAGAGAGAGAGAGAGAGAGCATAAAAGAGGGAGCCAATATTGGTTTGAAGATAAAATTGAACACAGAGAAAGGTCTAAAGAACTACAAGACTGCTGCCAACTAACAATCTCAGCTTCCGTGGAAAGGCTACCATAAATGCCCTTCCCGGAGAGTGAGATCAACAACTAACTTATCCATGGAGCCCTCAACTAATGTCTGTTGGAAACAGGAGCAAACACCCATACATAAACACTGAGTCGAAGTAGAACCCAGATGCAGATGGAGAGGACAAGACCAGGTGGCAGAAACACATAGAGACAGCTTACCTAGACTCACAAAGATAGGAAAGATGATAGAATATTTTCTTTAAATTTTGCCAAATGTTAATGAACTAAATATCATTAAATATAGTTCTTACTTGATAACTGTTTTGTTACATGTAATTTTACTATGTTAATGGGGGATGTCTTAAATGCTGTTAATATGTTTCTCTTAGTTGGTTAATGAATAAAACACTGATTGGCCAGTAGCCAGGCAGAAAGTATAGGAGAAGCTACCAGACGAGGAGAATTCTGGAAGAGAACCTACCTCTGGAAGGCTTAGAAGGTGAAGATAGACATAACGTGGCATTCTGTTCTAAATCATTGTGTAACCTTGCCCTCACCTGTCTGCTGAGACTTCTGAGAAAATTTCAGACAGAGAAAGTTTGTGTGCTTTAAAAATTAATCTGATAAAGATGAACCAGAAGTTCCAATTCTAATTAGATCAATACATAGATGATACATAATAATAGAGGATAGTTTTTATTGCAGATAAATAATAGATTGTAAGTAATAAATGTAATAAATATATTAGAAAGAGGTGATAAATAATATATATATGATAGAGAAATACATAATAGATAAAAAGATAGATGCAAGATTTTTGATAATAGGTGACCAATAGGTAGATAGTAGGTAGATAAATGACAGAAAATTAATAGATTAGTGAATGATAGGTAGATAGCAGATGACAGATAATATACAAAAGTAGTCAAAGAAAAGACTCAAATGGGAATTTGCACATCTGTGTTCACAATTTACAATAGCCAAAAGGTAGAAAAGGTCCAATTTTCCATCAATAAACAAATGGGTGAACACCACATAGTATGTGCATATTTTAAAAAGGGGGGGTGGGGGAAGAAAAATCTTTCTGGCATACTTTTCAACAGAGAAGAAACTGAAAAAAAATGTGTCTAATAAAGTAAGTCCAACACTAAAGGCCACATTCTTCTATGTGAACAGTTAATGATAAACCAGCTCACAGAGACAGAAATCAGAGGAGAAATTGTAGCTTGGGTGAGGCATTCATGTGGGGTTATTGCTTGCTGTGTGCCTCATTTTTATTTGAAGATACTGAAAGTGGTTAAACAGTCTTACAAATCATAAATACACTTGGAATGTATAATGGTTAGGTGGTAGGTTAGATGCAATTTATGTTTTGTTACAATAAAAACGATAATATTCCACCATTTTCTGGTCCTGCCAAGTTGGAGCTGTCTAGTTCCTCTTACAACAACAAAGTCAAACACAGCAAGCAAAGGAAAAATGATGATTCCTAAAGATGTTCAAGTCACCCACAGGAAGGTTCAGAAGGAGGAAGCTGAGAGACAAGAAACTACCAGAAAACAAAATACAGAGTAAATGGGAAACATGACATAGTAATAGTTGCCTTGCAAGGTGAAGTGGACACCCTTATATTCCCAGGAGCTGAGAGTCTTAGGCAAGAAGATTGCCACAAATTCAAAGCCAATCTCAATGACATTGTGAGTTCTAAGCCAACCTGTGCTACATTGTGAGATCCTGTCTCAAGCAAACAAACATAAAAATAAATGGTCTGAAGCTGGGTGGTGCTGGTGCATGTCTTTAATCCCAGCAGAGGCAGGCGGATCTCTGAGTCTGAGGCTAGCCTGGTCTACAGGGTGAGTTCCAGGAGATGCAGGGACACACACAGAGAAACCCTGTCTTTAAAAACAAAACAAAAGAAAACAAAAAACAAACCCCCCAAAAGGTCTGTCTACATCAATCAAAAGACAGAATTTGGAGGAGGTGATTTAAAGACAATTTGATAGGCTGTGGCCATACCAGCCCTGAACTAACAAGATTTCATCTAAAAAGGTGACCTGTCCATGTTCTGTGCAAAACATTCAAGAACAACACAGGAAGGCTGGAAATTGAAAAAAGAAACTCTCACACATCAACCAAAAGGAGCAAGAGAGCTGCCTTACCTTTGTCCACTCACCAGCAGTGAAGCTGCTGGGCTCACCCAAAGGCCTATTAATGGCTGTTTCAGTTTGTTTTTTAAGCTCCATAATGACTACACTAACTGGTATTCTCACCACCACTATGAAAGAGCCCTCCTCCCTTTCTCTGCAAACACTGAACATGTATTATTACTTTTGTGTGTCTTGATAAGAGCCCTGTTAACTAGAGGTAACATTCTATGGAGTTTCTAATTTGCATTTCCCTCTTGCTTGGTGGGGATTGTGACTCTCCCACAGGTTTTAATCATTTGCACATCCTGTTTTTGAGAGCTTACTAGCCAGACCTCTTGTTCTTAGCTGGGTGCTGTGGTTTTCTCCACTGAGCAGCTTGAGATCCTCTTACCTGGAGCTTCAGCCCCTCGTTGGATAGTTTACCAGACAATGCTTTCTCCCATTCTGCAGGCTGTGGCTTTGCTGTTGTCCTCTTCCCTGTACAAAAGCTTCATAGTTTGATTTAATCCTGGTTGTCAATTTTTACTTCTGTTGCCTGGCATTTGGGGTCATGGCCCAAAATCTTTGCTCAGGCCTGCATCTTGCTTTCATTGAACAAGTATAGTCATTCTGCCCTTACAGATCTTGGACTTCAATCTCTACTCAGTTTAAATGAATCTCTGTTGACTAGTATGATGAGAGGTGGGCATCCATTTACACCAAACTGATGAGTGCACTCTGCACATGTGTACCGAAGGGCATGCTCTGAAGCAGAATAAGGAAGAAAAGACCAATAATTAGATAGTGGCTTGTTGATTTATTTCATTATTTCCTTAAAGCACTGTTTGTATTGCTTATTTGGCAAGCATACCTTCACTTACTTCCTAGAACAAAATGACTTGAAAAAGAAGCTGAAACAATGAGTCAATGCTCTTAACAACCTGCCAATTGTCACATAGGCTTTTGTAAAATTGCATTTACTTGTCTGCCATGTTGTGGTTTTAGAATATAAGATGAGAATGCAAACTGGGCCTAGAGCAAGGCCTTTCAGGAGCTGCCCTGGCTTGGATCCACCAGTGACATCTCTTATTGCCCACTCTCATCGGCATCAGAGTACTTATCCAGAAAGACCCCCCCACACATTTCCTGATGTCCCCCAGCCAGTCCTCCATCACTACAACTCCAGCTGGTCTGCAGAGGCTGCAGCTCTGGAGCCTCTCAGTCAGACAGAGGTCCCTGGAACCAGAAAGCCACGCCTCCGAGGGACTCTGAAGTTCCCTTCCAGTGCGCAAGGGGTGGGTGAGACCCAGGACCAGAGTCTATAAGCGTAGGAAGATGAGGCTGAGAGGTGAAGACAGGCCGAAAAAGCTCAGCACAGACTTAACCACCCTGGGAGAGTGTACCAGAAGCCTCAGTGGGATCCTGAGGTGGCACAGGAGTTCGGGGAAAAGCCTTGCTCTCATATTAAGAGACTCAAAGCAACAATAAATGGACAAGGGCGGAGGGGGGGGGCCTGCTTACCTCAGGGAACAAACATTTTAAAACAGAGATCAAATCCTACAGCTCTTAGGAAATGCCTGGGCTCCTGGCTATGGTAGTAGTATCTGTCAGGCTCACACGGAGTCAGGATCCAGTGAATGGTAGAAAGCAGCTGGCAAAGAAAGTAACCAGGCAAACCGTTCTCCATGAAGACATAGCTCTATAGTGTCCTCCCCCACAAAGTATGTTTTGTACTCTTGGTGCTCCCAAGAGCTCCTCTTATGTAAGTCAGAAGAAAGGAAAAGAACAACTGATAAAGAACAAATCAGGAAAGCTGGCTGATTACCACAGATAGGAAAATAATAATTTCTGCAATGGCAGCTCAGCTTAGTCTGGCAAGCTCATAAAACAAGTCTTCTGGAAAAGCTGCCTGTGTTACCCAGGGCTCTCTAGAGTAATAGGACTTATAGGACAAACCTCTCTCTTTCTCCCTCTCTCTCTCTCTCTTCTCTCTCTCCTCTCTCTCTCTCTCTCTCTCTCTTTCTCCCAAGAGAGGTTCTGCAATACTTCCTTCAGATGGTATTACTTTTGACTAAGCCAGCCAGAGAGAGAGAGACAGAGATAGATAGATATAGAAATATTAATTCTATAAGTTCATTCTCTATATATGTTCATTCTAGAGAGAGAGAGAAATAGAGATAGATAGATAAAGGGAATTAATAATATAAAAATGGTATTTATTATAATGAGTTAAAGGCTGTGGTTTAGCTAGTCCAACATGGGTGGTTAGGAACAGAAAGTCAAATACTCCAGTAGTTCCTCAGCATGAGGCTGGATGTTTCAGCTGGCCTTCAATATGTGCCAGAATCCCAAGGAAGCAGATTCCAATGCCAGAGAAGAAGGTGGGCTTACTACTGAAGGAAGCTAGGGAGGACAAGCAGGCAAAGAGCAAAGGCTTCCTTCTTGCATGTGTTTATATTGGCTTCCAGCAGAAGGAGCGGCCCAGATTAAAGCTGTACTTTTCCATCTCAAGATCCAAATTAAAGGTGTGTCTTTCCACCTGATTCAAAGTGATCCTTCCCACTTCAAATTTAGCAAAAATACCTCACAAGTGTGTCACTCATTTTTGGGTAGTCAAGATGTAGTCAAGATGACAACCAAGAATAGCCATACTGTCCTCTAAAAATGGTTACAAAGATATTTGATGGTCCTGAGGTTACCAGAATTGACCCCAAAAGTTAGTAAATCCTGTCTTCAGTGTGCTTGGAACAATGTCAAACAGGCCCCATGGTGACACACAAACCAGGGTCCCACCCATTTGAACATATAAAAGTGGACTTCCCTGATATTCAGCCTAGCAGAGGGGACCAAAATTTGTGGCTCATGGTATGCACTTTTCAACCTGGGTAGAAGCTTTTCCTACTTGCACAGACTGCTAGCTTGGAACTTGCCTGTGCAATACCACAAATGGTAAGGCTAAGTCAAGAGAATACATAGAACTTTTAAAATAGCCTAACATCCTGTCACTTGTATTGTTTAGGGTGCATTGTATGCCCTGTAAAAGCAGTTGCTTTTTCTTTTGATGTCATGTTTGGCCTCCCACATCCACTGTTTCCAAAGGATTCAGGGGACCTCTGAGAGTATGGACATGCCTGCAGTTCTTGGCTGCAGTTCTTGAAAGTTCTTGGCTGACACTACACATCTAATCCTCACCATTCCCTGGCTTGTAAAGTTCTATCAGTGGGTATACAACCCCCTACCAAGGCTGCTGTGGACCAGAGACAGGAGTGTACTGCAACAGCTGACCCAGACCAGCCTCTGAAACTGACCATCTCAAAACAACCTGGGAATGGAGTGATGGCTCAGTTCCTTCTGTCTCTTGATGTCCTTCCTGATCTTTTTTTTTATTTTATTCTATTTTTGATTGTATGTGCATTAATATTTTGCCTATAAATAGTTGTGAGCTGCTGTGTGGGAGCTTGGAATTGAACCTGGGTTCTCTGTAAGAGCAGCTAGTGCTCTTTTCCTCTGAGCCATCTCTCCAGCCCCATCCTTCCTAATCTTGATACACATCACAATCACCCCTATTTAGTCTTTCTGATCTTGTCAAATAAATTAATCCAGAGAGAACTTTGTCCCAGAGCAACTCCAATTCCTGGACATCCATCACTATATGTAATCGCCCTCAAGAGGGGTTCTGATGGGAGTTGTCATTCTGTATATGTTTCTCATACTGGTTAATGAATAAAGCACTGTTGGCCAATAGGAAAGTTAGGTAGGCGGGACTAGGAGATGAGGAGGAAAGGGAAAGTAGTAAAGAGAGTCAAGATGGAGAGACTGGGGAGACAAGACGCTGGCCCCTTTCCCTGGTAAGAAGACCACGTGGAAATATTAGATTAACAGAAATGGGTTAATACTTAAGACAGAGCTAGCCGATAAGAAACAATGGGCCAACAGAATTATATCAAATACAGAGTCTCAGTGTGTTAATTGGGGCTGGACCAGACCAGCGGCGGGAGGAAAAACCATACTTCTTACAGGGTTCTGCATTACTTCCTTCAGATGGTATTACTTTCGACTAAGCCAGCCAGAGATCACCTCTTGGACTACACCTCGATGCCCATGCTAGAATAGCAAACTGTGATTTCTTATGGAGATGGGTACCAACTAGTGACACCTTTAGATAAGTTACCCATTGCCAGAGGACAAAAGAATAATTGTGAGGGAATCTATTGATCTTAAATACTGGTCAAGTGTGGACTTTGCCATAAAAGGAATCTGGAAGGGAGTGCCCACCAAGGGACAAGTTAGGGATGTAACAGGGAGGACTAACATAGAAACTGACCATAGAGAAGTCTTTCATATGGAGAAGTCATGTCTCAAATGCTGGCTTTAGTAAATCCATGGGCTCCTTAGCCTAGGTCAGGCCTGCTGGATGTGACAGGTTACTTCTACTGGAGTGGGAAAGACTAGCCAAAGCCCTAACTTAAAACGCAAAAGGAACATGTTTTAACTGGGCCACCTGTTCAGTTCATAGGCAAAGCTCAATGTGCGGGAAATAAAAAGAGCTGTACCAGACTAGTTAAAAAAAAAAAAAAAAAAAAAAAAAAAAAAAAAAAAGAACAAGAAGAAGCAGTAGTTCTTGATGGCTCATACTTCTCCTGGACCTAAGGATATTTACAACTGCTACCCAGGAGGCAATTGTTGACTAGTGTTCTTGGCACCTGACTTGGATGAACTCCTAGAAAGCAAGGCCCAGCAATACTTGTATCCCTTAGATTCAAGAAATAAGAAAACTCTTGTACTTTTTCTAGTCCTGCTAGGAATGGCCCTGGCTGGGTCCATGATCACCAGTGCCACTGCAACAGGCATCCAGCATATTCACCACAGCCAGCTTTCTACCAAGATTAGGGGAAAAAAACAAAACAAACTATCATTCAGGAAAACATAGTCACTCAGAATCAGAAGGCTCATTGGCAGCAGCAATAATCCTCCATAATCACGGAGGATTAGACTTGAAGTACCACTCATGGAGGCATATGCATGGTTTAATGAGGAATGCTGTTTCTGTGCTAATCAATCAGGAATAGTACAAGGAAAATGTCAAAAGTTTTTTTTTTTTCTTTTAAAGGATTGAGGCTAGAAGTACAAGTGGGAGCTATGGAGATGACACACCGGGAGTATCAACCTAGTGTTTCAAGAAAGATCTATCAGCTGTTATGAAGCTGTTATGAAGGTGAAGAGGAGGGAATAAGGTAGAGAAGACCAATTATTAGATAATGGTTTGTTGAATTATTTAGTGATTTACTTAGAGCATTGCTTGAATTGATCATATTCAAGTATAAATTTGTATGCTAACTCAAATAGACTGGCTGGAAATAATAGCTGAAATGACGGGCTGTTGTTCTTAACAACCTTCTGCTTGTCATATACCAGCCTGCTGACTGTCGTATATCCTTCTATAAAATCTTGCTTGCTTACCCACTCCCACCTTCTGGTTTTAGAGTATAAGATGAGATTATAAACTGGACTTGGGACCACACCTTTCAGGAGCTGTCCTGGCTTCAGTCCACCAACGACATCTCTCTTCTACTCTCATTAGCATCAAAGCACTTATTCCAGAAAGATCCCACAACAGCTCTACCCTATAGGTGTGAATAATGTGCCCAAAGTATTTCAAAGCAAGACTTGGCTAGATTAGCATCAGTGTAATCAGGGAACATCAATTATGAACACTACCTCTAAAATTTCTCTTTGTAACTTTAAAAAGGTAAATATTGAAGTGAATATCTTAATGTCATTTGCCAAGCAAGCCAACACACCAATAAAGAACACTATTTATTTATTGTCTTTCTTTGTTGTTGTTGTTGTTTTCCGAGACAGGGTTTCTCTGTATTGCTTTGAAACCTGTCCTGGAACTAGCTCTGTGACCAGGCTGGCCTTGAACTCACAGAGATCCTCCTTTCTCTGCCTCCCAAATGCCAAAATTAAAGATGTGTGCCAACACCCGGCTCATTGTCTTTCTTAGTGAAACAGCTGTCCTCTCATGCTGAGACAGAGACTGGATCATACTTAGGTAGAGTTCAGACACTCTTGCCATCACACCTTCCTCCATCAGGACACAACTTGTTTCAAAGGCAGCAGAGCAGTTCCTGGGAGCTCTTAGGATGACTGCAGCCAGCATCAATTTACACTTCCTGGGAAAGTGCCAATGTCATCTGTGGTACAAGCAAATAGCTTTATTTGAGCTGTCATTTTAGACTCCAGAAATAAAATTTGAGTGAGTCCTCTGACTTCGTCTTGTTTTGAGGTATCTGTGCCCCAATCTAAGAGAAAATCTGGCGTTCAAATAGGAAAAGTATCAGTTGGGCCCAGGAACTTCCTCAAACTGGCCCTTCATAGTGCTATGACAACTGAGTCTGCATTTATTTTCTTTAGAAAGCCTAGAAAGTTTGTAGGCCACCTAGAACTTAATTTCTGTGTCAACATGGATTCCTTTTAAATTAAACCTTAGCAGATAACTAAGTTTCAATGTAATTGTAAGAAACAGTACAGAAACATTTCATATAGGTTCCACCTATACTAACATCTTCCAAAACTACAACGCGGTACAAAAATCAGCTCGTTAACTGAATGAGAGCATTTCTCCCCAGATTCCTCCATATCACCCTTTAAGAGGCACACTGTCTCCCCCCACCCCATAATGGATTCTTTGTGCATTGATCTGGGGAGAGTTAAGTGTATGTAGTGACCACAGGACAGCCCTGGGTGTCATTCCTCAGATGTCATCCATCCTTTTATTGTGAGACAGGGCCTCTCACTGGTCTGAAACTTGCAAAATAGAGCAGGCCTATTGCTCAGCAAACTCAGGAAGTCTGCTTGTCTCTACCATGCCAGTGCTGGCACTGTGAACACAGAACTCTATACTCAAGTTTTCTCACAAGGTTTCTGGGCATTGGATTTAGGTCTTGGAGATAGAAGGCAAGCAATTTATCAAGGGAACTCTGTCCCCAGCCTGAACATGGACTCTTTTAAGTGTAAATGAGATGAATAGATGAATATTGTTCAAGTATGAACATAGTTTCTTTCCTCTCCTTCCTCCCCCTCCTCCTCCTGTTGCACTAGAGATTGAAACTAGGGCCTTACATATATATGATAAGCAAGTGAAATGATTATAAATTCTGAAGCTAGAGACCACATGTTAAAATCATAGGGAAAAACCAAAATCATAGACCAAAACACAGTGAAGACTGTGATATTGAGAAACATTTTACATTATATAGCTACATCCTGCTCAGCTGGGTTTTGTATTTGGGCTTGGTACCTGGAGATCAGAACTGGAAAACAACAAACACAAGTTGACCAATTCACATCGCAGTGAGCTTTATGAGTACTGAGAAAGCAAAGAGGAGTCTGCTATCCTCCTGTCTAGTCAGAACATGTGAAGGTTATAGTAAATATGAAAGGATTTATTTTTCTTAGTTTTTCGTTTTCAAACTGCTCAGAAAAAAAAAAAAAAAGTGATTCATAGCTACAAGAGTGAGACTCCAGGTTAGAGAGGTGTATCATTCCACACGATTTTACAGGTCATAATTTCATCCCATGCTTATCATGTAGTAAATATTTGACCAATGTCTTCCTGTTAGGAAATTAAAAGAATGCCTTCACCATTGATCACAAGGCCCGGTGGGCTCTTTTCCCAGGGTTGCTGTGCTGTTGTCCGTGTCCCCTCCCACAGACTTCTTAGACCACACAAACCATTTTTTCCCACTGAGGGGAGGCGTTTTTGTCCTGTCCCACGTATTTGGATGGGACTTTGTAAGGACAATGGAGTAGAACAGAGGTAATAGTGGCATTGCTGGGGGAAGCTGTGGAGCCATTGGGATGGGGGATGGAGAGGGAAGATGTGGGTCATACGTAGCATACTGTCCTGTCTGTCTCCTCAGTGCCTTGAGAAGCTAGGGCTACAGTAGGCAGAGGACCCACCTGGCCCATTCTCTTTGGAACCCTGCTCAGAGGCAAAGCACCAGGTTATAAGGGAGCCTGGGTCCCATGCAGGATCCTTACATAGGTGTCTAACGAGGATCCCCAGTTAAGAACTTAGTCTTCCCTGACCCAAGACACAAGAGATTGTAAACTTCTCAACAATTCCACCCCCACCCTCTAAAATCTTTTCTCTGAGACCCAGAAAGCACAGAGCAGAAGCCAGATACTTCTGCTGCATGGAACTGAGTACCCACCTCTGGCTTCATGAATGGGTTCAATGATTGTTTACACACACACACACACAACTTTTATTTCCACTAGTATAAAGTGAAAACATTACAGATATTGTCATGTTAGAGGCCACAGATGCCGGTGACATCAGGCGGAACAGGTACACATGGAGCGTGCACACCTTCATTCCTGTATGGCACTGGCTAGGCAACGTCAGTACTATGTTTGCACATCCTCCAAAGGCTTCTGTGCTTAAATACTTGATTCCAGGATGGTAGGGCTATTTCAGAGGACTTTTAGGAAGTAAAACATTGCTGGAGGAAGTAGACCTCTGGGGGGGTGGACCGCAAGGTGTATATGCTGGCCCTGCTTCCTGTCCCGTTTTTGCTTTCTGACCTGCCTTCATGTGAGCACATAGCCTCAAGTTCCTGTTGCCATGTCTTCCCCTCCATGATGGACTGTAGCCTTAAACCATGAGACAAAGTAAACACATCCTTCAGTGGCATCTTTTCAGGTATTTGGTAACAGCTATGTGAAGGTAACCAGTGCAGGCTGTGAGCACAAAATACGACAGGCCTTAGAGAAAGGCAGTGTCTAGCTGTAGGAAGATGCCTGAGGCATACCACCGCAGGATAAGTGACCTGTGTGAGGTATCACACGCTTAGGTAGGATTTGGAGGGACTAAAGACAACATGGCTTGCCAAGCAAGAGGGGCCACTGAACCCAGTACAAGGGAGAAATGTATACCATTGTCTGGGTTTGCAAGAAGGATGGAGGTGTGTGTATAGAGAAGCCTCTGGGTAGCTGGGATTTCAGCACTACCACAGACTGAGTCCCCTAGGCCAGGTTGTCCAGAGCCAGCTCCTTTTAAAGGGACAAATCAAAAATTATCCTAATCTTTTCAACTGACCCCTCCACAGGCAACTGACATCAATTGAGTCATTTTCATATTGGCAGAGTTTGTGAGATATGGATAACAACCAGTGTTGGCAGCACATTAGGTGACCAGTGTCATTGTCAAATGCCTAAGAGCAAACACTAGCAATCTGACACTATCTCTAACATTTTGGACTTCTAAATGTGAATATTCTGGGGCTAGAGAGATAGCTCAGTGGTTAAGAGCACTTGCTACTTTTTCAAGGCATCTGGATTAATTTCCCAGCACCCACATGGCAGTTCATAACTTCACTCCTGTTCCAGAGGTTCTGACATTCACTTCTGGCCTACACAGGTACAGCTCCTACATGGTGCACATCCATACATGCAGGCAAATAGGAACATGTAAAATAAAAAATAGGTAAATAAATATTTTAAAATAAATGCAAATATCCTTCAACTCAGAAATGATACTTCTAACATAAATCCCTACTTTTGCTTGTTTCTTGATTTGTTTTGAGACAATGTCTCACAGTGTAGGCCAAGGTGGCTTTGAACTCACATCAGTCCTTCTGCCTCAGCTTTCTGAGAACTGGAAGGACAGGCCTGAATCATCACAGTTGGCTTCTGTAAATTTTGTAAAAAAAAAAAAAAAAATCTCAGTCTTTGTGCAGGAAACTACCAATGGAAGAAAAGTATGCGTTATTAGAGTTATTAAACAATCAGCTCAGTATCATTGAGCTTCCTGCTCCAGTGTTCTTTGACGCTAATGAAGGGAACTGTATTTATCAAATGATCACAATATTTACTTCAGACACATCCTGTGGTTCAAACAAATATGCAAAATTGAACACTGGAATTTGCTATACAAACTCCAGAAACAATTCTCCCATTAATCTTTACTCAGAAGAAATATTTCTCAGTGGGAACAGTAGCTCACTCTTGTAATGCCAGAATTTAGGAGGTTGAAGCAAGAGTATTGTCATGAGTTCAAGGGCAGCCTAACCTATACAGTGAGATTCTATTGAGAGAGAGAGTCAGAGACAGAGAGACAGAAAGAAAGAAATATCTGTACTGAGCTTAGCCCAAGAAATCTCAGAGAGCTGCTGGCAGTTATCAAAGGGGCAGAAGAGGCAGACAGGGGTTGAGAAGCCCTGAGAGACACCTGGAAGATAAGCACTGAAGGCATGCAGATGGCAGGCATCATCCTGAGTGCAAACCATCATAAAAATGAATTATAAAGTTGCATCATGGGTATGAAAGGATTCGTTAAATATTTGACCCTTGCAGTCAAACTATCCTAGAATCAAGACACTTCCACATCATCTGCCATCTGGCCTCTTCACAGTTTTCAACAGTTAGTAGAGAGGAAAACACCCACAAACTCAGAAACCAGTTTTCTGGAACTGACATCACAAAATTCATCAACTGCTCACCTCTCATGGATCTGGAAGGCAGAATTGGCATGGTAGTTTGACATGTGGGCAGGATGCTTCCTTCCTGAGGTTTTGAGGGAGATCCAGCCCACACCTCTCTCCTTGCTTCATAGGACATGGGCAGCCCCTGATCTTCATAGGCTTATAGAAGCCTACATCATAATACTAAATCCATTTGCATTTTTTCCCTGTTTAACTTCTAAGTCAGGCACAGTGAGACAGTAAGAACAATAATGGGGCTGAGGTGAGTTAGTAAAGTGTCTACCAAGCAAGCGGGAGAACCTGAGTTTGATCCCCAGAGCTCATGTTAAAAAGTCAGGTGTGTGTTGGTACACACTTGTAATCCCAGAGCTGGAGATACAAAGACAGGAAGATCTCTGGGGCAGACAAAGTAAGAAACACTTTGAAGCAGCAGACTCTGTAATGTCTCCTTAGGCTCCACCAAAGCTAAAATCATCCCAAACAGGAATCCCAAATTCCTGTTTGGGAAGTTTCTAGATTGAATATCAGGAAGACACAGTGACAGAATAAACATTTTATGTATTTGGAGGAAAGAAGACTAGAGAACTTTGAGACTGAAGGAAGTTTCTTTAGTGTGGGTCTTCCTACCACAGTTAGCCTAACCCCAGGCATGCCCAGAGGCTAACCTAATCTAAATAATACTTCACATCAGATGTGCCTGGAGGCATGTCTCCTGACAGTATTAACCACTACACTCACTGTAGGAGCTTCCCCTCTTTAAATCTCAGTCTCCACATCTCAAAGAGGAAAATAGTGCCACCTATGTAGGTTGGAGAGGTTGACCTTATGACCATATTTATCCCTCACTCAGTATGAGATCATCATTGGCAGGCCCATAATGCTTGCATATTTGTTTTGGTTTTCTTCAAAGATTTCCCTCCTGATTTTTAGTTTTGATTAAAATATAATTACATCTTTTTCCTCCTTCCTTTTTCCCTCTAACCCCTCTCATACCTTCTCCCCTTTACTCTCTCTGAAATTCATGATCTCTTTTTTCTTTGGTTATTATTGCTTCATACATGTAAATGCATAAATACGTAAATACACCCTGACAAATCCATTTTTTGTTGCTTGTATACACGATTTCAGGGCTGACCACTTGCTGTTGTATAGCCAGATGGGTGGCTCATTTCTGGAGAAGACTAAATCTTTCTTGGCAGTTGTTAGTTGCTATAGTTAGTTCTTTGTTGAGAGGAGAGACCCTATGAGGTTTCCCCCCTTTAATGTTAGCATGTCTGTTAGTGTTGCCATTGGTTGGGTCTTGTTTAGACAGCCATGTGGTTGAGGTATATGACTGTAGCTTCCCTACCATTTCTAAGTGACAGAGGCTCACAGCATATTTCTCTTCATCTTTCTTCCCTCTCTTCTGAGATGTTCCCTGAGCCTTGAGTGCAGGACTTCTGTTATCAGTATCTATCTTTCTGTCTTTCTGAATGATTATAGCTCTGTCCTGCTCTTTTAAAAGCACAGGAGAATGAATTTCGTAGGATCCTCTGTACCTACAGTGATTATAATAATGCTTGGTCCTATTCTGCATATGATCAATATGTGGAAAGAACAATGGTCATGGACACAATCATCCTTGTGTCACCTTAATGGACACATAGTAGTAACATTTTAAATGCTTTCTATATTAGTCACAAAAAGAAACTTAGATCATTGCATGCCCTCTTGAATTGGCTACACTGAAGGAGGGATGACTTTCTGGCCAGAGCAACCTATTCTAAGCCATGGATTAAAATGGCAACGAGAAATCGGAAATGGTTAGTCTTCATTGTCAACATGGATGTAGAATCATCTAAAAGATTGAGGCACAATTCTGATTGTCTGTGAAAGAATTTTTGAGACAGAATTACTGAAGAGGAAAGAGTCACCCTGAGTGTGGGCAGCTTGTCTTCAGTATATGCCAGAATCCCTTAGAAGTAGCCCTAATGCCACTGAAGGAAAGGACTTGCTAGCAAGTTCAAGAAAAAACAGGCAAAGAACAAACTTCCTCTTTTCATGCCCTTTATATAAACTCTAGCAGAAAACAGTTCGCAAACCTTTAAGGTCTGGATTAGAAGTGGATCTTCCAAACTGGGCATGGTGGTGCATGCCTTTTATCAAAGTACTTGGAGGGTGGAGGCAGGTGGATCTCTGAGTTTGAGACCAGCCTGATCTACAAAGTGAGTTCCAAGTCAGCCAGGGCTACATAAAGACACCCTGTCTCAAAAAACAAACAAACAAAAAGGAGTGCCTCTTCCCACTTCAAAAGACCCTAAGCAAAAAATCTCCTCACAGGTGTGCCTGATAATTTTGGGGTTTTAGTTAATTCCAGATTTAGGTGACAACCAAGAATAGTTATCATAGCTGGAAATGAAAAGAAAAAGGGAGAATGAGCATTGAGTGGGAAAAAAAAAAAAAGAAAGAAAAAAGGAAAGGACATGATTCCTCCTGGTGGGAAAGATACAATGTAGATAAAAGGGACAGCGAAGGCAGAGGCAGGGACATCTGGGAGAGTCCAGACTGAGCTGGGTCATATGAGGAGAAAGGGGAGTGAGAGCAAGAGAGGAGCCCCCAACTAAGAGGACAGCCTGGGCCAAGAACCAGCAGGGTAGAGGGAAGACAAAAAGGTCCAGGTAACCAAAATGGTTTGATTATATAGGAAAGAGCATCTGGTAGAAGGGCAGCTCAGCCCCTGGGCTGGAGAGGTTTAGGGTAGGGTGCAGGGTGTGCTAGCCAAAAGGCCCTTGTAACAGGTAGAGACTGAGGGGTGCTGGGAGAACCTGGCAGTCAGGTCTGTTGCTATGTTAGATAGGCACCTCGAGCCATTTATCTGCGTTTTAGACCCAGCATTTACCTTGTTGTGAGGATGTTTCTGGAATAAGCACTCTGACACCAATTGCAGTGGACAAGAGATGTCACAAGAGCACTGAGCCAGGGCAGCTCCTGAAAGGTCTTGGTATCGTGTACAGATTAGATTCTCATTTTATACTCTAAAACCACAAGGTGGGGCAGACAAGATTTGACAGAAGCATAAGAGGGAGTCAACAGATTATCAAGGTCATCACTCCATTGTTTCATTGGGACAGTCAGCAGGTTGTTAAGTTAACCATCCCTTTGTCTCAGCTGTTCTGCCAGGCCATTCTGTTCCAGGTAGCAAGTGAAGTTATGCTTGGTAAATAGGTAGTACAAGCAATGCTTTAAGTAAACCACTAAATAAATCAGTAAGTCAGTATCTAATAATTGTGTATCTAATAATTTTCTACTTTATTCCACTTCAATCTCTTTCTTTTCTCTCTCCCACGGCCACAGCCTTGATCTGCTTCTGCCTTTATGCCGTGATAGACTATTTCCTCACATTGTGAGCTCCAATAAGCCCTTTCTTCCTTAAATCAGCTTCTTGTTAAGTATCTGGCTATAGCAACAAGAAAAGGAGCAAATATTAATTATAAATTACAAATTTATAATTATAAATTCCCTGTTTTCTACTTTAGCTTGCATGAATAAAGTTGAGTGAATGTTCTGTCTTCTAAGATGGGTTTTATATTTATTTAATTTTCCTATATTTTTATAAATTATCTTCTCCCTCTCCCCCTCCTCCCTCCCCTTCCCCTTCATATCCCCCTTCCCCTTGCCTTCTTCTTCTCCTTCTCCTTCTTCTTGTTTTCTTTTACTTTTTAGTGGGTCATCATATAGCCCAGGCTGATCGCAATCTCAATACATAATGGAGTATTGTGGTAATATTTTGTTTGTGCTTTAACAAATAAAGCTTGCTGAAAGACCAGAGAAGCAGACCAGTCAACCGCTAGTTCTTACCTCTACATAATCCTCAGACAAAAGGGGTGATGCTGTGTCTATGAATCCTCAGACTAAGTGCAACACCCTTCTGTCTCCTTCCTCCTTATATTCCTCTCTCTACCCAGCCATATCACTCCTGTCTCTACCTCCTTAGTGTTGGGATTAAAGACGTGAGACTCCCAAGTACGGGGATTAAATGTGAGAGCCAGCACTGCCCGGCTGTTTCTCCTTTAGAGTTGATCAATCTCATATAGCCCAGGGTGGCCTTGAACTCTCAGGCATCCACCTGCCTCTGCCTCTCTAGTGCTGGGATTAAATACCCAAGCTGTTTGGACATTTTAATTTCCTGCCATCTGAATTCTGCAACGCTCAGCTGTATGATAGAACAAGGCCCTTGCCTTCTTAGGCCTTGGTTAAATTTAAGCTCAATTCTTCCACAGTATGCTTTGCTTCTACTTCAAGGATGGCCTTGATGTCACAGTCCCTCTTTTCCTATAATAGTAGCAATTACTGATGTTCAGTACCCTGATCCATTATGTCACCAAGGACTTGCAAAACGACAAAATCCTAACTTTTAGAATATATTGACTTTTATCCTCTTGTGAGGATTCATCTCTACCTACCACTGGAAAAGCCAGCTGTACAATTTATGAAGAGAGTCTAGCTGCATGTTTTTTGTTTTATCATCTTTTTCAAGACAATAATTTGATATCCTAAGATTCTCTCTTTTCTTTCAGTGTCATTATGAACTGAGTCAAACGCAGCCGGTGCTCTCAAATGCACTCCAGTTCTTTATGGTGTTAATGTTCAAGCTATTCCATCCTGGCCCCACGGGAAACTGTCCTTTTAAAATCAGCAAATAAAGCTGTATGTATTCAGAGTGTCCAACACGCAGATGTAACTTGTGTTTACACTGCAAACCTCAATCAAGCTGATGAGCATATGGGTGGCTTCACACACTACTTTGAAAAGGGAAATGTTAAGTTTACTCTCTTGGCACTTCCTTTGTTTCAGCCTCCTAGTGCTTGGATTCTGTGTATGTAACATCACACCAGCTCAAGACACGGAGACACTCGGCCTTTCTTCCTCAGTCTACCTCCAATTCTTAGCTGGCTGCCTGCTGAGATTGGTTCTTAGAAAGCTTTCTCAAGCTGCTTTTTTTTTTTTTTTTTTTTTTCCTAGTCTTCTTTCTGTTCTGATCTCTGGCAAGTCTCTTCTCCTTCACTGGTCACAATTCCAAATAGAGGAATGAAAGGTTTGGGTTGCAGATGGCAAAAATAAACTCTGGATACCTGTTACTGTAAGGAAACTGCTTGCCATGAACCCAATAAGCAGGCTAAGAGCTGGGGCTGGAACCTCATGTGCACTGCTTCTATACCGATGACACATAAGAGCGGGCTTGGAGTCACATGCCTACAATCCTAGCACTCTAGAGGTGGACACAGAGGACCAGAAGTCAGCCTCAGTTACATAGTGAGTTCAAGGCCATCCTGAGACATGTGAGACTGTCTCAAAAGAAGAAACAAACAAACAAACTGGGAGAACCAGCCATGTCGATGAGCTGGTTATTATCCTGGGGTATCCATGGGGTAGAGTGCAGGGGCTGAACGTCTTCTTCCTTATAGTGACAGAAACCAGAGCTAGCCAGCAAGATGGCACGTGCCTGTTGGCTTGGTACTCTGGAAGCTGAGGCAAGAGGATCAACTGTGAGTCTCGGGCTGACCTGGGCTATGCTATGCAGTCTAGGCCAGCCCCAGGCTATGAGAGAGAACTGTGTCCAAAAATTAAAACAACATAACAAAAGCCGAAACAGTGATTTCTCAGCAGGACCCATTTGCCACAAACTCAGAAAAGCTTGTTCTGTCTGCTCAGGAGCCAAGAATGCAGACATGGCTGTACTCTCTTTCCCACGGAAGCTGTACTCAACATCAGAAAGGCATCTGGAAACTGAGTGCTATTGGGAAGGGGAAGTGAATGCTAAATGACCAAATACTGTTTTCACTCAAAGTCCTTGACTTATCGTATCAGCATAATTAAGGGTTCCAGTTCCATGGTTTCCCTCTTGAATTCTTTTTCTTATTTTGTTGAAATTAGAAACTTATGTCCTTGGCATGGTTCCTTTTCCTATGAGTCAGTAACTTTATGACTATGAACTGCCTTGCCCCTTGGATTAAGACCAGGAGTAAAATTCCCCTTTACCCTGCTCCACCCAGGAAAAAAAAAAATGTTCTCCTCACCACAAACCCTTCATAATTCTTTCTACTCTTTGGAAAAATAGTCAGCTGTTGAAGCCAAGTTATTTTTTCATCTTTTCATGGAAAAATTGACAGTATTAAAAGAAGAATTATCTGGGTGTGGAGACACATAATCCTAGCACTGGGGATACTGGGGCAGGAGGATGAGGAGTCCAAGGTCATCCTTGGCAACAAAGCCTGCTTGATCCCAGCCTAGCCACATGGGACCTTGTCTTAAAGCAAACAAAATCTAAAGAGATTAGTATGATAATTCCCTTGAACCAACTCCAGCAATCCTACTATCCACACATGCCCCACATACACATCTCACCTATTGTTCTACCAGCCCCAGCTAGCTATAATTCTAAAGCCCTCAGTAGTTTGATATACATCCCCAAAATATAAGAATCCCAAATACAGATAAGCACCCCTCGATGACTAACAGAACACATTTGCTAAAATTTTCTTCATATTATCAAACATCTAGTAAGTGTGGCCAGTTTTACCCAACTATTTCATATATGTAGATCACCTCAGGATCCAAATATGATCTCTCTCCACTTCAGGCACATGTGTTAAAAATGGCTAGGTGTTGTAATTCCAGCAGTTAGGAGGTGGAGACAGGACGATCAGGAGTTCAAGGTCAACTTTGGCTATGTAGCCAATTTGATGGCAGCCTAGGCTATGCTCTGCCATGTCTCAAAAAAGAAGTCTTTTAGAAGGGGGCCAGCAAAGTAAACATGCTCACTGCCAAGGCCAACAGCCTGAATTCTATCCATAGAAACATGTGATAGAAGGAGAGAACCAACTCCTACAAGTTGTCCTCTGACCAGCATGCATGAGTGTGTGTACACACATACACACACAGAGAGAGAGAGAGAGAGAAAGAGAGAGAGAAAGAGAGAGAGGAAGAGAGAGAGAGAATACAATTTTCTTAAAAGAAACTGGAGACTTCAATACTTGCCTCAAAATTTACAATATCAATTTTTATTTTCAATCTAATTCCCTTTTATTTTAAAATGTAGCTGTGAGGCCAGAGATAAGGTTCAGTAGGTAAAGATGCCTGTTATCTAATTCTAATGACCTGAGTTTGACCTCTGGCACCCACATGGTGGGAGGAGAGACCAACTTCTGAAAGTTGGCCTCTGACCCCCACATGAGGGCTGTGACAAGAGTATATATGCACATAAATAAATAAAGTTTTAAATCTTTGTTATCATTTTATGCATGTGGTATATTGCCTACATATACATCTATTACCATGTGTGTACTTGGTACCCATGAAGGCCAGTAGAGGGTGTTGGATCCCATGAAACTGGAGTTATAAACAGTAATGAGCCACCATGAAGGTGTTGAAAATTGAACACAGTTCCTCTGCAAGAGCAGCCAGTGTTCCTAACCCCTGAACCATCTCTTCTTCCTCCCTCCCTCCTTCCCTTCCTCCCTCCCTTCCTCTCTCCTTTCCTCCCTCCCTCTCTTCCTCCCTCTTTCCTTCCCTCCCTCCCTTTCTCCCTCCCTTCTTTCCTTCCTTAATGTGTTTTGTCTGTATGTATGCCTGTGCACAACTTGTATGAAAGTCAGAAGAAGGTTTCAGATTCTCTAGGACTACAATTATAGATGGCTGTGAGCCACCAGAGGGTACTCGGAATCAAATCTTGGTCCTCTGAAAGAACAGCCAGTGCTCTTAACCACTGAGCCATCTCTCCAGCTCCAAATATACATATACATTTTGAAAATTTATCCATTAAAAATGGACCCCAGACTGATACCTGGGAAACCAGCATTGGACCCACTCAGACCCCCTGAACACTGGTCTCAGCTAAGAAGGCCTGGACAGTCTAAGGGACCTCTGACAGTGGAACCAGGATGTATCTCTGGTGCACAAAAGGTCTTTGGGAGCACATTCTCCATGCAGGGATACTCCCCTAACCTAGAGGCAGGATGGAGGGCCTAGTCCCTACTCCAAATGACTTGACAGATTTTGTTGATCCCTCTTGGAAGGCATCACCCTCCTTTGTGGAGTGGGGTGGGGGGATGGGATGGGAGGGTGGAGAGTCATGGGGTGGGAGGGAAGAAAGGAGGGGGAACTGGGATCGATATGTAAAAAAAAAATAATAATAATAAAAAGAAAATTTATCTATTAAAAAAAGATGAGCCAAATGTCACTTTGGAGGTCCTGTTTCTTCTTTACCAAGGACCCAGATGCTCTTACTGTCTAATGATCAGCTCTAACCCAGCCATCCTTTCCAAGAAGTCCCTTTAGCACCTGGCATGCTTTAGCAGAATGGTCTTGTTTAGAATAATGCACAATTGTTCCGTTGTCTCCTTGTGAACAGATAGCCACCTAGTGGCAACCTGGTGAAATGTACAAACTATCTGCTCATTTGCCAAAGCCCAGCTAGCACTTTGGTTACTTTCTTTGTAAAAACAGAAAGATAAGTACATTTCTTCCTCCTGAGACAATTGGTTTGTAAAAAGTAGTATAAAGCCTAGTCCATACAGTTTCTCTGGGGTGCTGTGTCTCTCTCATACACCCCTTCTAAACTAATTGTGCTGTGCATGCCTGATAGAAAGTACATTCTTCAAATTATGAGCTGGGCATGGTGCTTACCGTCTGTAATCCCAGCGTCCAAGGGCCAAGGCAGGAGAATAGCCATGAGTTCAAGGTCTCCTAGGGTATATAGAGAGTTTCAGACTGGCCTGAACTACAGAGTGAGACTGATTTTTACAAAAGAACTCTGCTTCCTGATCTGACCAGATGTGAGCACACAGCTGTATCACGCTTTACCACTCTAGCCAAAGCCTTCCCTGCTGCTGTAAATCTCAAACTCTGAACCAAAATAAACTCTTCATTCTATTAAGTTGTCGATTACAGAGACAAAAAGTAACTAATATTCTCCCTGAAGGACAAGCACTACTGCTGAGCAAGATATCAGATCTATCTGTCTTTCCCTTTAAATACAAAGGGGCCACAGTGGCTGATTTCCCTCTTCAAAGTATAACCAGGTGATCCTTATGCTAAGAACAGAGGGCAACTCTGAGTCCTTAGCATAACACCATTGCCACCTGGTGGCAGCCAGGCTATACTGAGATACTTCCACCATAGAAAGACAAGAGAGTGTTCTTCATGGAAATTAGTTCTAGAGCGAATTTGAATCTGCTTTGAGTCAGGACACATTACACTGCACAGCTATCATGTGTGGTTTCTCTCCACTGTCAACTCAATGGATCTACAGTCATCTAGAAGACACATCTAGAGGAGGGGTGTGTTTGTGTGTGTGTGTGTGTGTGTGTGTGTGTGTGTGTGTGTGAGAGAGAGAGAGAGAGAGAGAGGAGAGAGAGAGAGAACATTCCCAGAGAGGTTTAATAATGTGGACTGGACTGCTATGGGCTGAGATCCTGGACTAAATAACAGGGATCTGAGCACCAGCATTTACCTCTCTGTGTATCCCAATGACAGGTGCAGTGTAACCAGCAGTACCATACTCCTGCTGCCATGCTTTCACCGTCACGGTGAACTGGACCCTCAAACCAGCCCTTCCTCAACTTTTCTTCTGTCAGATATTTTGTCACAATGGTGAGATGGCAAAACAATCAGCATGCATTTTTTAATCTACCAAAGACAGTTGGCAGCAAAAGGAGCAGAGCTGTGGACACATAACTAAGGAATACACTGATCTTTATCATGGCCATTTTGAGACAATTTTGAGGCTGTCCTCAAACTTTCGATATAGCCAAGAATCACTTTGAACTCTTAACTCTCCAGTTTCTCCCAACTGCTAAGATTAAAGTTGCATACCACTGTCTTGATTTCACTGGCCTTACTCATATCCTAGGAAACAAAGGGGTTCCTGCTAATAAGCTAGGAGTAGGCTAACCAAAACTTAAGTTATAGATAGTACCAGTTAGGGGACAATACTCTAGAAGAGTAACTAAGTTCTCACAGACTGCCGCTTATAAACCTATATGGCAAAACTAGCCATTTGGGCATGATACTGCTCTTGTTTAACTATATGCTTTATAAAGTAGACATGCAGGATCCAAAGAAAAGTGACTGCTGAATCAAGATGGACATTGCTATAGGGTTCCTGCTTCATGGAAGAGTCTGCCAGACATTTTTCAGGACACAGAGAAAAATGACAGGTGGGACAGGTTGAAATTTCCTGCTTTGCTGAGAAATCTGACAGATACACTGTGGCCTATGAGCTTAAAATGGATGTGCCAATTTACAGAAGAACTTTGGATGACTGTCTAGGTAGCAAGATGCCTCTGTCATTTCTAGAGTTTATATACTATCCTTCTGTGGTCTTTGATGGAGTTGAAGACAGATAGTTATATGGTTATAGTTTTCCTTAGTTAGAATTAAAGGTAAGTTACATATAAGACTTGCTAAATGTTAATAGACTAAATATTGTTAACTATAGTCCTTATTTGATAATTGTTTTGTTATGTATTTTACTGTTAAAGTTGAAACCCTTCTTTTTATTTAGACAGAAAAGAGGAGATGATGAGAGATGTCATTCTGTGAATATGTTTCTCTTATTGGTTGATGGATGAATAAAGCACTGTTGGCCAATAGGGAAGCAAGATAGGTGGGACTAGGAGAGGTGGATTATTCTGGGGAAGATAGGACAGAGTTGCAATGTGATCTCAGGAAGAGAGGATGCATGAGTCTGGCGCTCTTGGTAAGATAAGACCATATAGAAATACATTTATTAGTAATTATGGGTTAATATTTAAGATAGAGCTAGCCAAAAAGAAGCTCTAGACATTGGTCAACAGCAATATAATTAATATAGTGTCTCTGTGTTATTTGGGGCTGATGTGGCTGTGGGACCAGGCTGATGGGAAAGTGCATATAACATAATACAATAGAAGTTTCCAATACATACATATATGAAGACGATCTAAATGAAATTGCAAAATAATGAGGAGAGGATACCCCAACTGGACATCTCTTTTCACCAAATGAACTTCCAATACTAGGAGTGGGTTACTACTAATTGATTTATTGGCCAGCAGGTTCGCTGAGACAACTTAGGCTGTTGCCAGGACTGTAGTTTGCTTTCCACAAACTGATGGCAAAGCCACATTGCTGAAGACAACACCTACACAACTCATTAAAGTCGAGCTGGTGCCTATATAGAGCCTTCATTCCTTTATGCTAGCCTCATAAATCAGCACCTTGCACAACCATCATGAAAGAAGCTTCCTCCTACAGAAGATGGGAGTAAATACAGAGACCACAGCCAGACAATATGCAGAAAGTGAGACCTTTGAACATTTAGCCCTAAACTGGATGCAACATGATTGGAGCACATATATTCACAGAGACTGAAGCAGCATGCACAGACTTGCATGAGTCTGCACCAGTTGGGGTTCTAGAGCTGAAAGGCAAAGAGAACCCAAGCCCCTGTCTATAACCCAGAAACAGTCACCAGTTGATAACCACTTGCAAGTGAAAATTTAGTTTCCTTCAAGGGAGTCTCACTGGGGAAACAAACTGCTCTTAAAGATTGGCTACCATACAGATCTGGGTGGCTTTGCTGCCAACAGGCCATGGTAATGTCTGGGCCTGAGCTGCTGTCAAAGGCCATGTCTGGGTGCATGGTCCTGCCGCAACTGGGACCTGTGATGATGTTCATGACTTGTGTTAATACAAGGCTTCATTGGAGTGATGCTGTACTGAACAAGACCACCCTTCAATGTCCTTTGGACACCTGGCCCCACCCCACCCCCCAGTGAATAATGCAGCTGGAGCTCTGGCCCTGTCCCCTCAGGGGAGAGCTTGCCACCACCACCATCACTACCACCACCACCCCACACTCAGGAGAGATGGCCTCACCCCTCACCACAGGTGTGCACCTCACCTGGGCAGCACACTAGAGATGACCCTGTAGTTAGGCCAGAGGATACAGGTGAGCCAAGCAGCCCCTGAGGGTGTGAGGGCAAGAAAGCTGACCTCCCTCCCCCTGCCATGTGGTGGCATAGGTGAGAGAAAGATCCCCTCCCCACCTCACCCATTACCTCTTATGGCAGGTGAGAAAGCTGGCCCCAGCATCATAAGACTGAGACCCTCTCTGGCTCCAGCACATGAGAGCAGGCTCTACACCCTCGCTACCAGCCAATCTGGGCAGTACACTAGAGCTGACCCTGAAGTCTGGGGTGCAAGTGAGCCAGCCCTGAGGGTGTGAGGGCAACAGAGCAGACCCTGTCCCCCCCCCCATCATCCACCACCATGTGGTGGCAGGGATGAGGGAAAAATGCCCTACCCCTCTATCCCTTGCTACTTGTGGCAGGAGAGAGTATTGGACTGGGGTCATGAAAGAACTAGCCATGCCCCTCACCAGCTGCAGTATACAGGAGAGCAGCCTTGCACCCCACCTGGGCAGCACACTAGAGATGGCCCTGTTGAGGGATGGGTGCATGTTAGCCAGCTTTGAGGGCATAAGAGCAGGAGAGCTGACCCCACCCCCCTCATATGTCCCCCTGCAGCAATTGGGAGAGAGGGTCCTGCACCTTGCCTGGGCAAAATAGTAGAGCTGGCCCGGGGTGATGTAAGTGTGGGTTAACTGAGGACCTGTGAGCAGGATAACTGGCTCCGCTCCTTGCTGCAGGCTGCATTGGGTGAGTTAGCTGAGGCAGTGCTGGAGAGCTCGCCTAGGTAGTAGTGACTATGAGGATGATCAATCCAGCTTGCAGCCAAGCCCAGAACCAGGGCTCTGAGTTGGCCCTCCCCACAACCCACCACATCTATGAACTGTTGTATCATGTGAAGGAGACGAACCTACAGATCCAAAACAGTAGAATCTCCATGACACAGGACAACAGGATATCCAAGAGGAACCCTGGTGAGAGCCCATTTTTGGTGATATAGCAGACACCGGAGGTCTCGAGCCAAACCAATGACTCTAGCGATAAACACTTGCAAGTAAAGATGAATTGACTAAAGGGTAAACTGTGTGACCAGCTTCCATGACAAGATTCTCCAACTTTTGTTTTTTTGTTCATTTTGTTTTGTTTTGTTTGGTTTTTGGTTTTTCTTTTAAACCTGGCTTTGATTGGGGGGGGGGAGATAGCAAAGGGCAGAGGGCAGATTTGAGGGGACAGGGAGATAAGTGGGATCGGAATGCAGGTTGTGAAATCCACAAAGAATCAATAAAAGTTAAAAATGTCAATTAATTAAAACAAAACAAAACAAAAAACAAACAAACAAACAAACAAACAAAAACCAGGTAGGCCACATACCCAGCAGTAGACAGCCAATTGAAAATGAACTCAACAGCTCAACAGCATCTTTGGAGGTTTCTTGCCTCATGATGTCATGTCAGAGCTCCTTGCTCCTTAATCCCTTCTCTTTTAAAATTTTATCTTATTAATTTTTATTGTTATTTGACTTTATATTTTTCTTTCTTTTACTCTACAGGTAATATGTATGTATGTATGTTGTATGTATGTATACAAATATGCGTGTTTGTGTATTGGCTTCCAGTTTAGTGTTTTTATGGGAGTCCTGAGTGTGTAAATAGGCGTGTCTTCGTTTCTCGTGCCTTTTCTTGGGCTCTTTTCATTTTGATTGTGTTGTCCAAATCCACTATCTTGGTTTTTGTTTTAGTTTATTTCTTTATTATCCCACAGAAGTCTGCTTTAGTGAGAGACAGGAAGGAGGTGGATCTAGGTGGGATGGGAGAAGGCGAGGAACTGGGAGGAGTAGAGGAAGGAGAACCGTATCAGGATATATGATATGAGAAAAAAATGTATTTTCAACTAAAGGAAAAACAAAGAGTTCATGTGTCTAGAGGTAGCTTTTTATGGTACTTGTCAATAAACTAGACACAGGCTGGGTACATGTCTCAGCTGGTGAAGCCCCTGCATCACACACATAAAGACCTGAGTTTGGTTAACCAGAACCCCGGTGAAAAGCCTGACTGGTGTGCATGTTTGTAATCACAGTTATGGAGAAATGAGAGATAAGAACCCTGGAAGCATGCTGGCCAGCTGGTCCACCCCACTCTGCAGAGCCCCAGGCTAACAAGAGACAGTGTTTCAAACAAAAAGACAAAGGTGCCTGCAGAATGACACCAGATGTTGTCTTCTGTCCTCCACACACATGAGCACACTCGCAAATGCAGGTTTGTGCACACACAGAAAGACAAACAAATAATAAACTGGATAGATTTATGGTCAATATGTTTTGCCTCAGGTAATCAAGAAAATACTGTTTTTAATAATGCTTCAAAATCCTCCCCAACTAGACCAAATGGAGGTCAGCATGGCTATAAGCAAAACACACAGAAGGCCAGGACAGGAAGGTTCCATTGAGACTTTGACAACATGGGGGTCTCACTCTAGCCCAGGCTGACCTTTGTTAGAAATGTGTTCAATATCATAAAGTAGAAGACTTCCTCACCAATTATAGTGTCCTGGTAACACTTGAGTACCTTCTTCTTGGAAGGCTGTATGGTCCAAAATTCAGAAGAGTAAACACACATGGCCAGGTGGCTTCTGTCTTTTATCTCTATGGCAAGGGGAACTCAGCTGTCCCTCACTGTCCAACCTCACATCCCACTCCCAATGTATTAACTTGAAAAGCAGCTGGGAAAGGAGAACAGAGGCGAAGTATAAATATGACAAGGTTTAAACATTGTTTATGCGTTACATGGTCTCAAATTCAGCAGTGAATCAACATTTCAGGAAACTAGTTACATATGGTTAAACAGACTAAACTAATCCAACCAGCAGTTAGTAAGCGGCATGTGAGGGGAAGCAGGTCAGGTGGTTAAACCTGTTTGTGAGATAAGACAAATTTCTCATACCTGAAACTCACTATGAAACCCAGGCTTCCCTTAGGCTACCAGCCACCCTCATCTGCAGCCTCCTGAGCTCAGGGATTCCAGGTATGAGGCAACATCCTCCATTGACTACAGCTTTTATAGTTCCATGAAGTAAGATTCCCTGGGAATTCTGCCTGCAGTGCTCTGCATCAGAGGGCAGGCCACAGTGGAGTCAACTCAGATGTATGTGTCTACTCCACCAAGCCATTTGCATTAGGTCTCCAGCAAAGGCTTGCTGGAGCCATAACTTGCCAAGCCAGCAGCCTGCTATGAGACTTACCAGCTTCTTCTAGAAGCTCTGTTTACAGAGGTTAGGTCTATTGTATGATAGATTCTGCCAACTTTATCCCATTCCTCCCCTGTAAATAGTACATAAGATACTTTTGGTTTGTTTTGGTTTTGGAGGCAGGGTTTCCCCGTGTAACAGTTCTGCCTGTCCTGGAACTCATTTTATAGAGCAGGCTGGTCTAGGACTCACTGAGATTCTCCTGTCCCTGCCTCCTGAGTGCTGGTATTAAAGGCGTGAGCCACTACTGCCCAGCAAGACGCTATACTTCTTAATAAACTCGTTTGACATAAGATATAGCTTATGAACCAGATGGTGGTGGCGGTGGTGGCAGCAATGACAGCAGCACAGACATTTAATCCAGCACTCAGGAGGTAGAGGCAGGAGGATCTCTGTGAGTTCAAGGCCAGCCTCATCTAGGGAGAAAGTTCCAGAACAGGCTCCAAAGCTACACAAAGACACCCTGTCTGGAAAAGAAAAAAGAATGAAGAGAAGGGAGGGAGGAAGGGAGGAAGGGAGGGAGGGAGGGAGGGAGGGAGGAGGGAGGGAGGGAGGGAGAAAGGAAGGACAAACAACAAGACATAGTTCACATAAGACCTCCGGAGCCCACCTGTTCTATCTTCTTTATCTTTTATTCCTAGGTACTTCCCACTCAAGACCCTGTCACTGAAGAACCACCTGCTACTCCAGGTTACAGGTCATAGAGATGGCTCAGTGGTTAAAAGAACTTACTGTTAAGCCTGATGGCCTGAGTTCAAACCCCCAGGACCCATAAGATAAAAGGAGAGAGGACTGGAGAGATGGCTCAGAGGTTAAGAGCACTGGCTGTTCTTCCAGAGGACCTGAGTTCAATTCCCAGCAACCATATAGTGTAATGAGATCTGGTGCCCTTTTCTGGCCTGCAGGTATACATGCAGACGGAACACTGTATATGTGATAAATAAATCATTAAAAAATGATAAAAGGAGAGAACTGACTCCCCACAGTTGTCCGTGATCTCTACACATGCACTGTGACATATGCAGGCCCACTAACATAAAATAAATAAATAGTTGTGAAAGAAAAATTTTTTAGGAGTTCAAGATCCTTCTTAACTGCATAGTCAATTGGAGACCAGTCTAGGTTACAAGGAAATGTTTCTCAAAAAAAAAAAAAAAAAAAAGAGTTGGATGGTGGTAGCATGCACCTTTAATCCCAGGGGTACCAGGGAGGTAGATGCAGATGGTTCTCTGGTCTACAGAGTGAGTTCCAGCATAGCCAGGGATACACAGTGAAATGCTATCTCAAAAAAAAAAAAAAAAAAAAGAGGAAAACAAGGTGCTAAGTAAGGAGGTTATATGAGTGTGATTCATGATCTGTGAACACAAGACAACTGGTCTTTCCCCCAATAATAGTATCCTTACAGATTTGCTGGGGACATCTGCTACCAAACTCCATCTAAGTAAGTTTCCCTCCCGCCTATTTCCCAGGTACTATAATGCAACTGTGAATCCAGCTATTTATACCATGTTGCTGATACTGTACACTGTATTGGTATCCTACTGGCCTGGCACTGCTGTGGCACCAGCTAGCCTAACCACACACCTGGCTTAGCTCCAGAGAGCTAGCACCTAGCCCTAATCTATCCTTTGACCAACCGGATACTTGTGTCCCCTTATGTGAACTTTGTCTGGGACTTTCCCCTAGAAGACAAAGGCCTATGCAAAACTTGGTTCAGGAAACCCAGAAAACTGTGATGCCTATGAATCGAGACTTTGCACATGGCACTGTCTTCTTGGAAGCCTCATTCAAGTTGTTCTGAGTATATGGTAATCAACTGGCCAAGGAATAGAGAAAAATAAAAATGCACTGGGCTTAGGGAATTTACTTCCCTAAACCAGGGTCCCCTGAAACTGTGATGGCTAAATCCATTCTTAAGGTGTCTCTTTCGATGGACCTGTGTGAACCCACACCAGTGCCACTACATACATCTTCGACGGTATGAACTGAAAGAAACATTTCCTGGAGACTCCAGAAGGCAGTAATGGAAAAGACACCATCTTGCCAAAGTGGGAAAGTGACAGTTTCCAGATATATGAGTCCGCTGATCTAACTCATGAAATCAACCTGATTCTTTCTGCAGATTGAAATTCTTTCCAAAAGCTTATTTGGGCATGGCCCAGGCCTACAACACTAACACTTGAGAGGCTCCCACAGGAAGACAGCAGAGGGGCTGGAGGATGACTCAGTGGTTTAAAGGCTAGGCTCACAACCAAAAATATAAGACGGTGGCCGTGAGTTCTAGGTCAGCCTAGCTACACAGAAGACAGGACCCTACCTCTAAAGAGTAGACATAGTAATGAGATAGGAGTGGAGGCAAAGCTCCAGCATTGATTTGGAAGATGTGAAATACATGCAGCAATAATGTTCTTTCAGAACACATATATCTATTAGCATAAGCGATGGAATTCACACTTATCCCAAGACTCTCTTTGTGTTACCTTTCTTTGCTTCTGTGTCCAAGTCTCCAGCAGCAGCAGCCCCACCTTCTCCACATAAACTGTGGTGTCCTCCGAACCACAGCAGCAGGAGCAGTGGCAGCCAAAGCACAGAGCACAGCAGGCTACAGAGTCAGGAAAGGGGCCAGAGGTGACACATCCTGCACAAGGCATCTCTCACTGAGTCAGCTCTTTCATTGCCTCTGGCGAGAATTTTAGCCATGGAAGGTTTTCCCTGGTGCACCAGAATTTTCTGACACTTGTGATATATCTATAGAATCTCATTGTCTGGGTCAAAAGCCCTCTATGCATTCTTGGTTGGATCTTCCATTTATGTCTATTTCTCAACAATGACTATGGGGGGTTGTTTCTCTATATGTTATAGCGCATGTATTTTAAAGCTTTCTGTGTGTATTAACTTTGTCATGTCCAAAGGTTGTTAGGCAAGCTTGCCTATTAATAATTTTCTATTCTAAATTTCTAGTTTGAATGAGGTAACTAGCCTATCAGGCACCAGCAGATACCCAGTGTTTCCTGTTAGTCTGTAGATAGACCAAAGCTGACTTAGAGCACTTCTGTCTGGAAAAATGGACCATTGTGTTTTCTGTTTTGTAGCCTGGGCAACATGAGATCCTGCCTCAAAAATTCATCAGTCCCTGAACAGCTGAGAGGTTCTGATGCAATTCAACATGACTCCAGGTTCACGGACATCTTCCCACTAGTCTCGGCATGAAGAAGGGCTGTTTTGTTTGCTTATTTGTTTTATGAGATAGTATCTCACCTTGTATCCCTGCTGTAAAATAATTCTTTCATACACTGTGAAGAATGTTGCTCTCATTAATACAAATCTGACTGACTGATGGGTAGGCAGGATTTTCAGGGCAGAGAGAATACTGGGGAGAATAAAGGCAGAGTCTGAGGAGATGCCATGAGATGCAGAGTGAGCGGGATGGGAAGTATGTATACGAGGTAAATGAATCTCAGAGCAGCACATAGACTAACAGAAATGGGTTGATTCAAGTTATAACAACTAGCTAAAAATGAGCCGAACCTATCGGCTGAGCATTTCTAATTAACATTGTCTCTGTGTGGTTCTTTGGAAAGTGGGTGGTGGGAACAGAAAAGTCTGCCTACATATCTTGCTGGCCTGGGACTGGTAGCAAGTATCTTCCTTCCTCAGCCTCTTCAGTGCTGGGATTATGGGTATGTGCTACCACACCCAGGTAAGTGAATTCCGTTTGGGTTTTGTTCCTTCTTGTTTTTGTTTGCTTTTATTGTTGCTGCTGTTATTTGTTTGAGTGGTGGGGATCCAACCTAGGGCATTTACCAGCCAAGTGCTCTACCAGTGAAGTATATCTTTGTTAGGAGTTCCTGCAGATTTCTTCAGGTGGTCCGATTCCAGAGTGATAATATCTAGCTTTGATCTGCCTTTCATGATTACTACCTTGCCTCCCATACCTTCTGTTTGAAGTCTTGTCTAAGAGTTTCCTAGGGTTTCAAAGCCTATGCAATACTTGGTTGGTAAAAATCCTGGCATATTGATGGTATTCTTTGATCAAGAATTTACATTTGGCATTGTCCCTTTGAGAAGCTTAGTTAAAATGTTTGGGAAATGGAAGTCAACTTGCTAAAGGTGTAAATTGGAGAACAATAAAAAAGCCATTGGCTCAGGGAGAGGGTCTCATAGAGCTAAAGGAGAGGGTCTCAGTCCTTGAGAGGCTGAGTGCCCCTACAGACGAAAGGCTATAATTATCCTTAAGGTGCCCTGCCTTCTTTCCATGGATGGGCATGAACCCACACCTGAATCCACACCTGTTGTATAACACATCCCAGCTCTTTTTTTTTTTTTTTTTTTTTTTTTTGACTTTTTATTTTGAGATAGGAATTCCCTAAATTGCCTAGGCTAGCTTTGAACTTGCTCTGTAGCCCAAGCAGGCCTTGAACTCATGGTCCTCCTGCATTGGTCTCCTGAATAACTGGGATTACAGGCTTGAGCTACGAGGCCCAGTTTAATGAATGTTAAGTGAACCCTGTGAACTAAGTAGTTTAAGTGACATATGACATTAGGCTCTCCGCTGTCTGTGAAGCATCAGCCCCTCCTAACATGATACTCAGTGGAGTTGCTGCTTCTAAGCTTGATGCCAATCTTGGTTTTGTATGCTAAGCTTGCAGGATGGAAAAGGATGAAAATTCTTCATCAAGAGTTCACAAAGTGCCAATGAGACTATTCAGTAGATTAAGGGACTTGCTGCCAAGCCCAAAGACCAAGGCTCCATCTACCTCATGGATCCACATGTGGAAGGAAAACTCCTACAAGTTTCCTGTGATCTCCACATCTATACCATGTTATGAATGCATCCACATACCATGCACACAAAATAAACATAAGTTTTTTTTAAGTCCACAAGGAAGCTCTGATATCTGTGCTTAGACTGTTACCCAAAACAAATAATGGTTTGTCTTTTTTTTTTTTTTTTTTTTTAATATCAGAGGATATGTTAAGAAAGTTTACAGAGTCACCTATGTTGGCAGGAGTGAGCCATTCCATTTACTCAGGAAGCTAAGGCAAGAGAATCATTTGAACAGTTTATGACTAGGTTGGGTAAGAGAGTTAGACCTAGTTCAAACATTTTTCAGTGATGGTGGTGGAGAGATGATTCAGCAGTTAAGAACACTGGCAGCTCTTCTAGAGGACCCAGGTTCAGTTCCCAGAACTCCGATTCCAGGGATGACACCCTCTTCCAGGTGTTGATGTAAGTTTTCTGACCCAGCAGGGATCCCACTGCCCTGGAGCCCCAAATAAACACACAGAAGCTATATTAATTATAAAGCTATTGGCTGATGATTGGGGCTTCCTATTGGTTAGCTCTGTCATAATATTAACCAATTTCTATCAATCTACATATTGCCAGGAGGCTGTGGCTTGCCTGGAAATGCCCTGGCATGTTGTTACTCCTTCGGCAGCATTGCAACTCTGCCAGAACCTGTCTACCTTTCCCAGAATTCTCCTCATCTCCTAGCTCTGCCTATCTTCCTGCCTCATGGGCTGAACAGTGTTTTATTCATCAACCAATAAGAGAAACATATACAGAGGGACATCCCCCATCATCTCTTCTTTTCTGTCTAAATAAAAAAAAGGGTTTTAACTTTAACATTGTAAAATTATATATAACAAAACACTTATCAAGTAAGAACTATATTTAACAATATTTAGTCCATTAACATTTGGCAAAATTTATTTTAAAAAAAAACCTTATCATTTATCCTACTTTTGTGAGTCTAAAGTTTTATATGTAATTTATCTTTTATCGTAACTAAGGAAAACTATAACCATAATTATCTAATCAGTCTTTAGCTCCATCAAAGACCTCAGAGGGATAATATATAAACTCTAGAATTGACAGAGACATATCGCTGCCTGGTCAGTCACCCAAAGTTCCTCTGTAATGTTGGAGCATCCATCTTGAGCCAATTGGCCATAGTGTGTCTGGAAGACTCCTCAGCAAAGCAGTAAATTTGAAACTGTCCCACCTATGTTGGCAGTTTGTCAGTCATTTTTCTGTGTGTCCTGCAGAATGTCTGGCAGACTCTTCCATGAAGCAGGAACCCCTCATGACTATCCCATTTTGTTTCAGCAGTCACTTTCCTGTGGGTCCTGTATGTCCAGTTGGGACAGCATACAGTCAGACAGTCCAGGCAAGATCAGTTTTTTGCCCAAATAGCTATTTCTGCCATGTCAAAGGCAAACTCCACACGAATTTCTTCTATGCCCATCTTCCTCTCTGAAGTAATTGGTTTTATCAAGAGCAGTTGTGTCTCACTGTCATGAAAAACCCTAAACCATTTTAAATGCCATGTTCTGTAGGTCTTTAAAATGTTTGAAGAATATCTATCTCAAAGACATCTCTGTATATCTAGAAAACCTAACTAACCTAACTGTGAGTTTTGACTATTATTGGTGACTACACATAATCTGAATCTGTATTTAATTATATATTACATTTTTAAATGAGCTATATAAACACAATACCTAAATAAGAGGAAAAATATACATACAACAAAATTGACCTTAAATTTGTACCAATAAATCAAAATCCATAACAATACAAATTATTCATTTCTATATCATATCCCCCTTTTTTTCTTTAGAAAGAGATTGGTTGTGATCATTAACCATTTATAACCAACCCAATTTAAATTTATAAACAATATTTGGGAATTTGGGTGTCGTTCTCTCCAAACTGCTTCCTGCTGCTTGGGAATGCTGTCTATACCATGGGGATCCTGAGAAAACAGAAACCTGGCCAAATTCTGCCTGCTTTGGCTGCTTATGCTGAGTCAGGAAACCTCAAAGGAGTCTCTGCTTGTCTTTAGCAAAACAGAGCCCATGCAAGAAAATGCTGCTACCAAGAAGCCTGGCTTGTCTCTGTTTTTTTGTTTTTGGAATTTTTTTTTAAGTTTTTGTCAGGTTCTACATGGAAATTACTACCCTGATTGTTGGCACCATTTTGTTGAGGTAAGTTTTCTGGCTCGGCAGGAGTTCCACTGCCCTAGAGCCCCAAATAAACACACAAACACTCTATTAATTATAAATCTGTTGGCTGATGATTAGGGCTTCTTATTGGCTAGCTTGGTCTTAATTATTAACCCACTTCTATCCATCTCCATATTGCCATGAGGCTGTGGCTTACCCAGGAATGTCCTGGCACGTTGTTACTCCTGGAATGTTGTTACTCCTTCGGCAGCATTGCCACTCCGCCAGAGCCTGCCTACCTTTCCCAGAATTCTCCTCGTCTCCTAGCCCCACTTAACTTCCGGCATCTTTGGCTGAAGAGTGTTTTATTCATCAACCAATAAGAGAAACACATGCAGAAGGACATCCCCCATCATCCAGGGTTTTGGTTACCAGGCATACATGTGGGACACAAACATACATGCAGGCAAAGCATGCACACATTTGAAATTCTTACTGAACTAAGTTTGCATGTGCAGAGCCTGACACTGAAACAAATCTAGCATCGCCCCCAGACATGGGAGTCCTGGGATTCGAACTCAGATTGTTAGGCTTGGTTGTCAAGTGCCTTTACCTGCTGGGCCACTTTGCAGGTCACACTCACAAATAAATATGTAAATGTAAAACTAATGCTTATATTCTGGAAATCACTGGAGGATTCTCAAAAAGCTGAAAATAAAACTCCCTTATAACCTACCTATACCACTTGTTAGCATTTGCCCAAAGGTCATGACATCCCACTCCACAGCTGTGTCCACTGCTTCTCTAGTCACAATAGCTAGAGATGTCCTCGAACCAACAACTGGATAATGAAAATGTGACACCTATACATTATAAAATTGTATTCAATTGTAAGAAAAATGAAATCATGGACTTTGCAGGTAAATGGATGGAGCTAAAAATGACCATATTGAATAAGGTAACCCAAGCACAAGAAGAAAACCATTGCCTGTTCTCTCTTATCATAGGTTCTGAGCTCCAGATCTTCAGACATGAGTACATATCCTGGAGTAACTACAGAAAGCAGCAAAGTAAAAAGAGAAACCATTGCTGGGCTGTAAATGTGGGAAACTATTAGAGAGGGGAATAGCAAGTATGCTGGGGAGTTTTATGTCAATTTGACACAAGCTATTGTCACCTGAGAGGAGGGAGAAAATGCCTCCAAAAGATCAGGTTGTAGGTGTGTTATAACTAAAGAAGCCCCATTTTATGCTAGGCATCCATGTTGGTACCCACCAACCATTTGTCTCTGATTCCAGTCCCTGGAAGCTGAGTCCCCAGTAAGCCTGGCTTAGTGACTCCCACCCAGAAATGAAATGTACAGTTGTGACTATTTGTTATGATATGACTAACTGCTTTTTCTTTTTCTTCTTTCCTTCCTTCCTTCCTTCCTTCCTCCATTACTTCATTCCTTCTTGTCTTCCTTCCTTTCTTCCTCTTCCTCTTCCTCCTCCTCTTCCTTTTTTTGCTTTAGTAAATTGCTTATACAGATAACTAAAGGTGGTTTTGAGTTGCCTTATCCACTTGGCAGAACAGAACAGTTTTTGCTTGCTTACATAGATATTGAGTATCTTTCTGTGGTTTCTCTCTTTAAAAGCCCTTCCATACTCTCCTTCATGGCAATCTCAAATTTGGTTCTGAGATTGTTCATCCTTTTAGTAGTTAATAAATAAATATTTTAATTACAATTGAATTGAGCCTATGGGTTTTGGTTTGTTGTTGTTGTTGGTGGTGTTTTCTTTGTTTTTTTTTTTTTTTTTTTTTTTTGTTTTAGTCTTGTTTGTTTTTTCATTTCTCTATGTAGCCCTGGCTGTCCTGGAACTCACTCTGTGGGCCAGTCTAGCCTTGAACTCACAGAGATCTGTCTGCATCTGCCTGCCGAGTGCTGGTATTAAAGGCATGTGCTACCACTGCCCAGCCTGAGCCTGTGGTCTTTTACCAGGAGTCACTATCTCTTTAACAGTAGGCAAGCCTGTAGGTCATTTTCTTAATTAGTGATTGGTAGGGGAGGGTCTGACCCTTGAGGGTGATGCCATACCTGGGCTGGTGGTTCTGGGTTCTATAAGAAAGAAGGCTGAGCAGACCAGAAAGAACAAGCCAGTAAGCAGCACCCCTCCATGGCTTCTATATCAGCTCCTTCCTTCATGTTCCTTTCCTGACTTCCTTCAGTAATGGACTACGATGTGGAAGTGAAGCCACTTAAACCCTTTCATCTCTGAGTTGCTTTTGGTCATGGTGTTTCATCACAGCAATAGTAACCCCAAGTAAGACACCAGTGTACAAGTGATCTGATAAAAACGTAGAAAAAAGGGAGGCTGTCATTAGAGAAGAGGAGAGAGATAAATATAAAAGAATGAGGGGAGAGGGTAAAATAGATCTATCTGAAAAGGCCATAAGGAATCATAGTATTAACTGTTCAAAAAAAAAAAAAAACCTATGATATACATGCATGCATGCATGCATACATACATACATACATACATACACATGAAATTTTCTTATCTGGGTTGACAACACTTTCTCCAAAACTAAAGACTACCTAACAAAACCCCCAACAGCAGACATGGAAACCCTCCTTTGAGTTGTTATTCAGGTTGTTCAAAAGAATCAAACATACAGCCCATTGCTATTGCCTTTGGTTGCCCCCTAGAGGTGGAAGGTAGGTTCTTATTGCTAAAAACACCATACTTTAGAAACTGGGCCCAAAGTCCCCCTGAGCTCCTACTGGCTGAAAGTCTCCTCCCTGAGGACTAGCTTTACTGGTACAAGAAGGCACCATACACGCTTCCAAAGGAGGGAAGCCACCTACAGTCCTACCCAGCTATGATGTCTATCGCGACAAGACCAGCACAGCACTATAACTCTAAGGATGCAGCACTGGCACAAATACCTGGACAGTAACAAACAGCCTTTAATTGGACTTAAGACCATCCAACAAGATGGAAACTATGCCTGGTACTGAAAAATCTAGCCTAGCACCCAGGCCTAGTGAAGCTGTGGGTCTTGCAGGGAGAACCTATAACCACCACTTTACTAAACCAGTGTACCCCCAACAACAACCTAAATATTTGTCTTTATCCCCACAGATAAATATAATCCCCATTCCTCAATGGCAGCCCAGGTATGGCATCACCCTCAAGGGTCAGACCCTCCCCTACCAATCACTAATTAAGAAAATGACCTACAGGCTTGCCTACTGTTAAAGAGATAGTGACTCCTGGTAAAAGACCACAGGCTCAGGCTGGGCAGTGGTAGCACATGCCTTTAATACCAGATGGAGGCCACTATAGAAAAGTACAAGCAAGAGAACTGCAGAGCTATGGAGCCCAGTACCAGTGGATGCATCTACAAAGCAACTCTCCCACCTAAGGCTCAAGGAACATAGTGGAAGGGCCGGTGGAAAGGTTCTAAGAACCAGAGATCAGGGAGATTGCTATGAGATCATGTCTCCTAGCAATTTCAGATGCTACACCCATAAAGTCTCACCAGCATGACTGCCTAAACAGTAGCTGACCAAGGGCAACCATGGACATGCTAAAGCCGAGGGAGGAAAACCAAGGAGGCCCCAACCCTACCCAAAGAACTACAGGAAACTAGGATGCTGAGAGTAGGAGAAATAGTCTTCCCCAGAGAAAAGCACATCCATTGGTTATACAATACCAGACAGTCTCCATATGTACTTTTGCCAGTTAGTCTGGTATGAGGATCTTGTTATGTGTACATCGAACCGGTTGCTACCACCCTCTCATAGCTAAGATGGTTTCTGAATTGCTTTGATTACATTTTAAGATCTAGAACTGCTTTTGTTACAGCTCTAATTCAGCAATTGTATTCTGTTGATCATGTCAATAATTTATTCAAAAATGTTTCCCTTGCCCTTTTTACTCAGGACTCGTAGATAGAATTAATGTCTTTGAAGAAGCAATTATATATATGGGAACTCAAATTCAAAATATTAAAGCTAGAATGACTACAGCTTGCCATTCTGGATACAAATGGATATTTATTTATTTATTATACAGTGTTCTGTCTGCACATATCCCCTGCAGGCCAGAAGAAGACATGGGATCTCATTATGGGCGGTTGTGAGCCATCATGTGGTTGTTGGGAATTGAACTCAGGACCTCTGTAAGACAAACTAGTGTTCTTAATCCTTGAGCCATCTCTCCAGCCCCATAAATGGATTTGTATTACCCCCTTGCCTTACAATGATTCAGATGTCTCTTGGAAACACATTCAGGCACATATGAAAGGAATTTGGAATAACTCAGATTTCAATATGCATATTAATTTATTACATGAACAAATTACTGTAATTTCTCATTCACATTTAAAAAATATCATCACCAGAACAAGTTATTCCTAGGCTATATTCTTCACTTACTACTTATGTTTCTGAAAAGAACTTCTGGTTCTTTATTATTCATTTGAGTATTGCTATAGTAACTTTCCTTATTTTCCTTATTTTGTTCCCAGTCCTCAGCTGACAACTACGTCACAGACTTTACATGGTTACTCCTGATATATGTGAACTTCATGTAAAAAAAATAAAAAAGGAAACTGCAGAAGCCATGCTGTCACCCTTGGGAAAGGCACATAGCTGTGTTGCAAATGGAACTCCTTAGATGGTAAGGCCCTTTGGACAGTCCCATCCATTTGATAAGGACCTATATATAAAATACTGCAAACTCCTGTGCTGATCTTAGGGAGCTCATGGTATTCAGGTTTTTCTAAATTTTGCTGTGCTTAATCCTATGGTAACTCTTAGTTTTTCTTTGTTAGTCAATGCCTGAGTTTATAGAAAAATTACATTTCTCAGATCTGTTACAAAAACCAGTATCTCCAGTTGTCCCTGGATGCCTTTCAGTCATCCTGAATAAGCAGGAGGAACTCACTAAGATTAATGATTATTGCTTATTCAATAACAAAAAAGAGATAAATATATTCCAAAGAACTTAGGAACCAAGACAACAATTTCTTAAAAGATGACATTTAAAACTTTATAGGAACACAGAAGGAAAAAGAGATAGACCATGATAGGTCAGACATTTCTCTGGCTCCAGGATATGAACACTCAAATACTTTTCCAATATCAACGTATCAATAAAGCAATCTAAAACTCCTAAAGAAAAGCACATGCGGAAATGTTCAGGAAGCATAAAGAAACTTAGTCTCAATAAAGAGTTAGGTACTAATCATTACTATTTTGAGAACTTATAAAGAATAGGATTGTAACTGCAATCCACATAATAAAGGTGAAATACAGATTAACTGGAAACTGGTATACACCTGAAAATGATGCTCTAGGTGGTATCACAATGTATTTAGCAGATTTCACATTGTTAAGAATTAATCACAGGGCTCAAATCTCTTACTTTGTAACCACATGTTTGCTGCAGGCTAGGGCACAGTATGAATAAGATGCACCTAGCTAGATATTAACATTTGGCTTGCTATATAATGATACAGGGTAAAGGTCAATGGTGTTCAGGGAGTGGGAAAAAAGAAGAGGAACTAAAATATTAATGATTCTTGGAATATGATTAAAGAGAAATGATTTGAAACTTCTCATGCTTGAATGCATTAGAATTTGTATAAATAAAGATGGCCTAAGCTAGCCAGGGCCATCAGTTTGAAAGACAACAGGTGGTCAGACTCTTCACTTTTCACTGACTTCACACATCCTTCCTGTGACACAAGAACCCTGCGGCAGGAACTACAGGCAACTAAAGACTGCAGAGAGGAGAATTAGTCTTCCCCAAGGATGAGCTCCTTAACTGGTTGCACAGTACCAAGTTGTCAGCCTTGAAATTATATACATACAAGCAACATTAGGCTGAAACAGCAGGTTTTAATTTACATATTTGTGTGTGTGTATGTATGTATGTATATATATGTATATATATATGTATATATATATATGTAATAATCAAAGAGAGGGGGGCCATGAATCTGAGATGGGGAGTATGTTGAGGGGTTGAAGGAAGGAAAGGGAAGGGGGAGATTATGTAATTATACTTTAATTAAAACTTAAAGAAATAAAAAAAAGGAAAAAAGCATGAAAAATAATGATTTTCATCCACTAATTAAAATGACTGGAAACACTTGTTTTTGGTGACTGTTTATTCCTCCTTTCCCAGAGGCTAAGGAAAGCAAAACAGAAAAGAAACAACTGTAGGTAGTGAGTTAGCAAACATTTTTGAGTTTGTGTGTGTGTGGGGGGGTAGTTTTTTGTTTGTTTGTGTGTTTGTTTGTTTGTTTTGACATGATCTCATGTAGCCTAGGCAAGCCTTAAACTGAACAATTGTGCTACCTTAGTCTTTGGAGTGTCATGCATGAGCCAACAATCATGATGACTAGTTTTCTATTTTTGATGTGAGGGACAATTGATCTTTGATCTTCTATCACAGCCAGACCTGTCCTTCTCCGTACCATATCCAGCTTTTGAAGCTCATTTTGCTCCCCAAACTCCCATACTCCCTGCACTTCTGTGCCTCCTACATTCCTGCATCCCTGTGTCCCGTGCTGGGATTCGCTGGTGTCTCTGCAAATCACAATGGAGGTCTCCCTGGAACGTCTGCCTGGCTGTACATGTTCATAACAAGGCATAGCCATGTAGCTCTCAATTTCCACACCTACAATCAGGGTTTGCCAAGTAATCAGGAGAGGGGAACAGGTGGCCTTTTGTTGGCCTGTCCCCAGATGTCAAACTGTTGATTTGAAATATTGTTAACCCCTCAAGCCCAGTAATACAGAGTTTACTCTGAGCCAAATACAATAGCCCATGGCCTGGAAAAAGGACTTAGGTAGTTTCAGGTCATGGAAATGGTTATATGAGCTCCATAGTCACAAAACAAAAAACAGTCATTATTTACTGTTTGCCAAATGCTTTGGTGGGGACATCAGTAAAGTAGATAACAGCAAAGAGGAGACATCTTTGCCATAGATTTTGGATGTTATCTAAAGATCATGTTAGTTTTGGGATTGATGGACGCTAGTATCTGCTAAGAATATAGTCCAAAGGTTTTTCTGAATAGTCAAAAGGATGTTGTGTCAAGAACAGAAAGCTGGTAATTAAGGTACTAACTCTGTAATTACAAGTAGGTAACAAGTGACTGTTATGGGTGATTAATGCTGGCTCAAGATAAATTTTGCTCTAGATCCACAACATTGTAACTCCATACTCATGAAGTTCTGGTCTTCAGTGTAGGTATGGGCTGTCTTCTGTGGAGTGCCCCTGAGGACTTTTCATTCAAGGATGATTCATAACCGAGCAGAGTTGGGCTGGGAATGAAGCCCAGTCAGTAGAGTATGTGGCTGGCATATAAGAAGTGCCACGTAAAAACTGGGCACGGTGGTACACAACTGGTAGAGACAGAAGGATGCGGAGTTCAAGACCATCCATGGCTACCTACAGAATTTAAGGCTAGCCTGGGTACATAAAATCTGATCTCAAAAAACTTAGCAGATGGTCTGAGGTTATAAACCTTGTGGCTGAATTCAGGCAACTCAGGAGAAGGAGGTTGTTTGGGACTATATTTGGAAGTAGATTTCTCTGATTCCCATCCCTTTCCACGTTGTATCATAATGGAGCGTTTTAGGGTAGAAGACCTGGTTGCCAAAGCCCCCGCAGGCTGGATGGACCACGTGTCCTGGTAGCCAATAAAAGAGACAGTCATGATAGAAAACAGAGATTTACTCAACATTCTGGCAGAAGAACAGATGCAGGGGTCCCATGAGTAGAGCTCATCTTCACTGCACATGTGCTTTGTGTTTTAGCAAAGGAAGAACTGGGGCAGGATAAGTAGAGGTATCGCTGAGTCTGCAGCCCTCGTCAGGGCATGGTTGGCATCATCACTGTCTCCGCTCTGGATCTGCTAGGTATTCCAGAGTGCTTTGTAGTGCTCAAGTCAAGCTGGTTCTCGGGAGGTGATTTTATCTGCCCCAGTGTACCTCACCCCTCCAGATAATTGCCTCCGTCAGGGGTTGGGTCCTGTCCTACCAGGTTTTACTGTTCTCTGAATCCAAGGCGACTGTGGATTTATGTTAGTGGTTTCCTTTGTGCCCTGAAAGGGGGTGAGGCAGTTGGGTAGACTACTCTGCTTGAGCGATTGGCACCAAAGCAGAATGAAGGCACTGGCTGAGCTTCCTGCTGAGCAGACAGAATGGAGGCGGGGCTTCCAAGCTCTCCTGCTTTAGTCAATTCATGCTCGCCATCTCATGGTCGCGCTCTTCAGCAGAAGTAGCCTCTGGCTTAATTTTAGTTAAATACATCTGTGCGTGAGTATGTACACATGAGTGCAGGTAAGTGCAGCAAGAAGAGGGCTCCAGGCTGGAAGGGCGCTGGAACTCGAGGTTCAAGCAGCTTGTAGGCGGGGTCCTCTGGAAGAGCAGGTTAAGAAACCACTTAGCCATCTCTGCAGCCCTCAGAAAAGCAGCTCTTAGTACCAGGTATATAGCATTGCCTCTTTTCTTTACCCCAACTGCTTCTGAGGAGGCTGTGTTGGGTTGGATGTTTTCTGGGTTCACCTCCAAAGTTAGGCAGCTATGGACAGCAGGGGACAGTGTGAGGTGCAGGGAAACTCATGACCTGTCCATACTGTCATATGCCTTACACCTCACCCCTTCAACATAAGCTTCTGACTCAGACATAACCTTTGTCTCTCGTTCCTGGGATTTTTCTTTTCCAGTTTTTGAGGACAGATTCTTTGTTTGTTTTTTTCGAGACAGGGTTTCTCTGTGTAGCTTTGGAGACTGTCCTGGAACTCTCTCTGTAGACCAGACTCTTTGAACTCACAAAGATCCTCCTGCCTCTACCTCCTGAGTGCTGGGATTAAGACAGATTCTTATCTAGCCCAGGCTGATTCCTAACCCATTATGTAGTTGAGGATGTTCATGAACAATATGATCCTTCTGCCTTCATCTCCCAAGAGCTGGGATTGCAGTCATGTCATCCTCAGGTTTTTCTTGATCTCCAGACAGGTGGCAGCTGCCAACGAGAAACATTAGAACAAAGGGTAATGAGTTAACAAATTGCCTCATTTGTATATATCTTGCCTTTAATCCCAGCACTCAAGAGACAGAGGCAGGCAGATCTCTGTGAGTTCTAGACCAGCCTGGTCTACAGAGCCAGGACAGTCAGGGAACTACAGAGAAACTGTGTCTTGAATAACAAAACAAAACAAAAAATATAATTTTTGGCTCCATAATGAGTTCAAGACCATCCCAGGGTATGCAAAACTATCAGGGAGAAAGAGACAGGGGGAAGAGGCAGAGCAAGCTAGTCCATGCTGCTACATTGGGAAGAGGAATCAATTCTTCAGGATCACTGGCATCTACTTTATGTTTATTTCTTTTTTTGTTTGTTTGTTTTGTTTTTTGAGACAGGGTTTCTCTGTGGTTTGGAGGCTGTCCTGGAACTAGCTCTTGTAGACCAGGCTGGTCTCGAACTCACAGAGATCCACCTGCCTCTGCCTCCCAAGATTAAAGGTATGTGCCAACACTGTCCGGTTCTATATTTATTTCTTTAGCTTGGCCTTTTCAAATGATTTGTTTTGTCTGCATTTGTGTGTATACACACATGTCCATGTACAGGTGTCCGCAGAGGCCTGGAGACAGAGTTAAAAGCAGTTGTCAGCCTGATGTGGGTGATGGAAACTGAACTCAGCTTCTCTACAAGAGCAGCACCTACTCTTAACTGCTGAGTCATCTCTGCAGCCCCCATTTTGGTCTTTTTGAGACAGGGGAGCCTTGACCTCAAGCAGTCTTCCCACTGATATTGCAGGGGTGAACCATCACACTGGGCTTGAACTTCATAAATTTGCATAGAGAAAGAGGGGCTGAGAATGTACCTCAGTTGGTGGAGTGCTTGTTGAGTATGCAGAGTCCTGGATTAAATCCCTGGTGTCACCACAGTTGGACATGATGTCACACACCTGTAATACCAGGCATAAGGTCATAAAATTAAGGTCATCCTTGACGACAGAGTGAGTTCCAGACTAGGCTGGGCTATAAGAGCCATCTCTAATTAAATCAAAGCAAGAAATAGAAGAAGTGAAGTGGGCTGTTCGGAGGGCTTGCTGGTCTTACAAAAGAGGATCTATATCAGGTGCTCACAACCACCAGTAAGACTAACTCCAGGGGATGCAACATACTTTCCTGGCTTCTATGGACTCCCCCATATACGCGGTGCACGTGTGTGTGTGCGCGCACACACACACACAAAATAAAAAGGAAACAAATAAAAGCAATTGGAGCAGGGCAACACAGGTGTATAATCAAGCAATCCTTATTAAGGATGTGGTCCAGCCCATAGTCTCAGAACCTATTAATCAGTGTCATCATCCTGTGAGAACCTCCCTGGCTCCTACAGGAAGATCTGCTCCAGCATATAGCCTGTCCATCATAAGAACTGTTTTTCATTTTTGTTTTTGTACTTTTTATAAACTTTAAACTATTTTCATTTTAATTAAAATATAATTACAACATGTTTTCCTGTCCCTTTTCTCCCTACAACCCCTTTCTCCCACGCTCCACCCCTTCACTTGCAAATTCATGGCCTCTTTTTCTTTACAAACACACACACACACACACACACACACACACACACACACACACACACACACACCTTGCGGAGTCAGGCTAGTGTTGCTTGTATGTATATGACTTCAAGGTTGACTTCATGGCACTGGATAACCAATTAGGTGGATTATCCCTGGGAAAGACTAATACTCCCTGTATCAGTTGTCTTTAATTGCCTATAGTCTTTGTCTAGGACCGAGATCTCATTAGATTTCTCCTTTTGACTTTATCAGTGTTGTTATTATTTAGGTCTTCTTTAGGCAGCCTGTTGTTGAGGTTTTGTGGTTGTAGCGTCCCTGTCATTTCTAGGAGACACAGTCTCACAGCTGATTTCCTGATCCTCTGAATCTTAGAATCTTCCTGTCCCCTCTTCTGTGATGTCATCCGAGCCTTAGATGCAGGAGTTGTGTGTTGCAGATGCATCCCTTAGGGCAGGGCACCCCAGGATCAGTTGTCCTCTACATTTTGACCAACTGTGATTTTCTGTGATGGTGTCCATCTACTACCAAGAGAAGTTCTTTGATGAGGAGTGAAAGTAGTATTTATCTGTGGGCACAGGGACAAGTTTTAGAATGCAACCAGAACCTATACTGGTTTAGTCAAATGGAATTAGTAGGTTTTTCTAAGCTCTATGCTCTCACCAGCTCTGGGTAGTTGTCTAGATTTCCAATCATTGAACATGCTTTCCCTCCTGTTGAACAGGCCTTAAGTCCAATTTGATAGGCATTAGTTACCATTAAGCTATAAATGCTACTATTGCATACTTTAGGGTTATCTTGCCACCCTGGTCCTTGTTATGGTTCATCATAGTTGACACAGCTGAAAAGGAGTATTAGTTACTTTCTTTACTTGGCAGATATCATAGAACCTTTTGGTACTATGAAAACTGGACCTTGTGCATGAGCGCACGTGTGTGTGTGTGTGTGTGTGTGTGAGTGGGGGGGGGGGTTGGGACTTTCAGTCAGATCCAGCTAGAAAGGGAACGTCTTTTGCTTGGTGCTGGAGTTTTTGTTAGATATTGTCTATGGCTATGTGGGGAGCATTGTCAGCCTTCATTTAATATATGTATATATCATATGTAATTTCAGGTAATTATAAAACAATTCCTTATGATTTTTCAAACATCCTTAAGTGTTATTTGCCCTTCCTCCCCCATGCTGCACTGCCATCCCTTTTGCTCCCCAATTAAAGGCATCCCCTCTCCCCTGCCATTATCCCCATTTCTCCCTGCCACCTATATCCTGACATTCCTATCCCTAGTCCTTACACAGTGGTCCCTTTTCACTTTCCTGGTTTCTGGGTTATGACCTCACATCTGAGTTTGTCTTGGGATCAGGTGTCTGTTGACTCTGCCCCTCTTCGTTGTCTACTGGATTTAAAATCACCTAGGAGATCCACCTTTAGGCATATTTTTTGACAGCGTTTAAGTGAGGAAGGGCAGAGCTGTGATGTAGCTGGTACCATCCAATGGAAAAAGCCAGCTGAGCAACCATATTTGTCTCTGCTTTCTGATTATGGACACAATGTGAAGAGCGGTTCAAACTGCTTCAGTCATGCCTCCAATCATGATGGACTGTGTCCTCTCAAACCATGAGCCAAAATAAATTCTTCTATTCAGTGCCTTTTGTCAGGTAGCTGGCCATAGTGACAAGGAAAGCAATTAATATGTAACCATTTTATTCTTTGGCCATGCTGGAGGCATAGAGATGAGTCATCATCTCTAACTTTTTCCCTTGAGGCTTTGGGTACCAGAATCAATAGCTGATCTATAAACAATTCCGTGACAAAGGACTGAAGCCCCCTCACCCTCCACCCTCAGCTTTGTGGTGCCTGCTAAGCAAATTGCCCTTGAGAAGAGAAGCTGACTCCTGGAGCAGATCTTGTAAGGGCCTTAAGCCTGGTCCCTTATAGTTATAACAGGGATGAACAGATTCAAGGTTAGGAGGCAAGACCACACCTGACCCAGACTTCTTATTCTAATTCTTCCTCTATTTTAACCTAAAGCTTATGTCTTGTGTGGCTGTGGTAGTAATCACAACACTCAGAAGGCTAAGTCAGGAGGATTGTTATGAGTTTGAAACTAGCCTAACCTACATAGTGAGTTCCAGGCCAGCCTGAAGTACAGAGAGACCCTATTCCCTAAACAACAATAACAACAACAAAACTCCCCATACCTCACTAAAATTCATGTTAATACTCTAAGTCACTGGACTCCTAAGTTTGGATAGGTATGGCCCCCAGACACTCATGTGTTTGAATGCTTGGTGCATAGGTAGTGGCACTATTAGGAGATGTGGCCATGTTGGAGTAGGCGTAGTCTTGTTGGAGGAAGTATGTCACTGTGGATGTGGGCTGTGAGGTCTCATAAGCTCAAGTCTTGCCAGTGTGTTTTAGATTCCTTTTGTTGTCTATCGATCAAGATATAGAACTCTCAGCCCCTTTTCCAGCACCACCACATCTCCCTGTACACTGCCATATCCTGCCATGATGATAATGAACTAAACCTCTGAAACCATAAGCTGCCCCCAATTAAATGTTTTCCTTATAACAGTTGCCATGGTCATGGTATCATTTTACAGCCATAGAAACACTAACTAAGACGGCTCCATTGATTTTTCTTCTCAGTATGGTCAAATTAAATCTCTTTTCTCTGCTTTTCACTATGACTTGTCTCTTTAACTGGTACATTGGGATGGGTGCCACACTCCCCTTGAGCAAATGCCAGAGGCCAGGCTTCTGCCCTAAAGGTGCAGTTACTGAGCCAAGCCCAGGCACCTCTACACTTCCCTGGAAGCCTAGCCCAGGAACCCAGTGGAGGGGAGCAAATACTATAGCGAATGAACCTTTGCCTGGAAGTGGTGAGTTCTCCTTTAACTTGACTCTTGAGAGTACTCCTGCTTTGAAAAAGTCTTTCTACAAGTCTAAATTTATTGACACACCATGATAAAGGTATATTTATCACATTTCCTGAACCAAATTACTTCTGGGTACCTTGGCAATCCCAAACCTTTGTGTCCTTCATGCACTGTCAGGAGCATGCAGATGTGACGATAACCTGAGTATTTGTATTAGGAGCAGGGGTAAGAAGCATAGTGTTAATCATCTTCACCAATTATGGAATGTATCTCATTTCATTACCATTACCATTACAAGGAAGGGCTTCTTTATATCATGACACTGTGACTGTCATTGAAGTGCAACTGTTTCTGAGCTAATACTGAGCTGTTTTTTGTTTTTGTTTTTTTTTTCCCCCTCCTACTCAGTAAGAGCTGCTACTTAGTAGCTGGCAGCTACAGTGAAAATCAACCCTAGCCACGGGGTTTCATAGGCATCTCTATTTACATGACCCCCAGCTTCCATCATAGATTATTTCTAAGCAAATGGCAGATTTTATTTCACTTGTTAACCTAATAATAAGCTAAGTCCTCCTCTTTTTTTTCTCCCTTCCCTTCTTTTTCTTTCTTTCTCCTCCTCCTCTCTTCCTCTTCCTATTTGACCCATCCTGACTCACTCATGTAGCCTAGAACTTATATACCTAAGACTGGCTTAGAAATCTACTGCCTCCACATCCTGAACACTACGATTACAGGCCAGGCACATGCCACCATGCCCAGTGAGTGTGGTGCTGTGGATTAACCCTGGGGCTCTGAGTATGCCATGCAAGCTCTCTGTTAGCTGAACTACACCTCCCCCCCCATCTGCAAACTGTTTTCTTAAAGATATTCCCAAATTAGCTTGAATCACAGACATTTTTGTGGTTCTGGGATTGAATCAGGCCCTTAAACATGCTACAACCAAGTGCTGACCACTGATCTCCATTATTGGTTGGCATAACACACATTTGAAAGGTCTCCATTAATTCATTGGGAAGGACATTTTTATTTTATTTAACAACGAATCTCATCCTAAAGAAGGTTGGACTGGAACTCACTATGTAGTCCAAGCTGGCTTTGAATTCTGTCTCAGGTTGAAAACATTAATATTATAGGTGTAAGCTCTCATTCCTGTTTTATATACTCCCTTATGAAAGCTCCTTAACACAGGGTAGCTTCTGGGGTGTGAGATTTATCTTAAAATTATTAAAAGATAAGGGGTAGAAATATAGTTCCGTGGTAGAGTACTTACCTGACACTGCTTTGCTTCCTAGCATCCCAGCAAAGAAAAACAAATACGCAAAATTACATAGGGTGTGAATATTGTTCATTGGGGTTTGTGGGATGACTCAGTGGGACAAGGTGCCAGTTGTCAATCTCAATGACCTGAGTTCAATCCCTGGGACCCACATGGTAGAAGGAGAGACTGGACTCAACACATGCACACATGCACACTAAACAAAAAAGCAACTAAATGCTATATACTTTTTTTTTTTTTTAAATGCCATTGGTTCTCACTGTCATAGGCAAGACTAGACATAAGTCAAGGACTTTCTGTTATTTTGCTGATCGCTCCATTTCTGTTTGTTTTGTCACTGTGGATTTAATCTCTAGACAATATTGGTATAAATAATAGTATGTTAAGTCATCATAAAAGCATTAAGTATCTTGGCAAATACTTTATCCATCTTGTATCTTGTTATCATAATGAAATGCAAAATATGATATAGTGACATAAATGCTCATGTAGAATTAAAAATAAAAATGCACATGTCAATCCAGGTGTGGTGGTGCACTCTTTTAATCCCAACACTTGGGAGGCAGGGGTAGGTGAATCTCTGTGAGTTCAAGGCCAGCTTGATCTACAAAGTAAGTTCCAGGACAGCCAGAGCCTGCTCAAAAAAACAAAACCAACCAACCAACCAAACAACAAACAAACAAAAAGACCCCAAAATAAACAAATGAAAACAAATAAACAAAAAACCATGTTGTTTCCCAAGTTAACTTTGTCATCCAGTATTTGTTAAGTTTACTGTGTTAACTTCTTAAAGTGATGTCTGGTTGATGCTTAGCATAAGAATACTTGTTCAGTGTGCAAAGTTCTGGGTTCAGTATAGAGCACAGTAAGGAAAAAAAGGGGGGGATGCTGGGTATGGTGGTCCACTTCTATAATACTAGCCATTGTCAGGCTTCAGGCTTGAGGCCAAGCTTTGGCTGCATAAGGAGTTCCAGGTTAATTTGCTACAGACTTAATACTGTCTCAGAAAATGAAAAAACAAGAGAATATGAAGTAGAGATTGCAGATGGAGCTTAGATGGTAGTGTGCTTGTCTAAAATGTAGAAGCCTTGAGTTCTATCCCCCAACAACATATAGCCAGGCAGGATGGTGCATAGTATACTCTCAGCACTCATGAGGTAAAGACTGGAAGATCAACAGTTCAGAGTCATCAGTGGCTACCTGTGACCCTTAGTGTCAAGACACCCAAAGGATTGGAGTGTGATTTATCAGTTAAGAGCACTAGTTGCTCTTACAGAGGACTGCAGTTCATCATGTACAGGCACTCATATGATGGCTTACAAACCTCCACAACTCCCTTTTGGTCTTTTCGGGAACTGTACACACCTGGTACACTGAAATACATGCAGGTAACATATACCCATAAAATAAAAATAAATCTTAAAAAGAAATAAAAAATTAAAAACTAAACACAAAAATATCAATAAAAATCAAGAAGTGCAAGAGTCCTGCATCACAGAATTACCACTCAGCACCTCTCCAGACCAAAAGGACAAAGATCTCTGTTCTTATTTTCACAAGGTTCCTATTGTGTGGAGCCTTCAGGGCTATTTTTGAAGCTTCATTGGTGATAGGAAATGTCATTCTGTAAATATCTTTTTTGTATTGGTTAATGAATAAAGCACTGTTGGCTAATAGGAAAGCAAGATAGGCAGGACTAGGAGAGAAGGAGGTTTCTGGGAGAGGGAGGAGGAGATTCAGCATGTAGGACCAGGAGAGCAGAACTCTGGGCCCTTTCTCAGGTAAGATAAGACCACGTGGAAATCCTTAGATAGATAGAAATGGGTTAATATTTAAGACAGAGCTAGCCAATAAGAAATACTAGTAACAGACCAACAGCTTTATAGCTAATAACGTTGTCTCTGTGTGTTATTTGGGGCTGGCACGGCTGTGGGACCAGGCTGTTAAACCATGTGCATTTGAAGGACTGTTTTACGTACTAATTCCCACTGACTTCAGGGGGAAAATAGTTAATATATGAAGAAAATATATCGTTTAGACAAACTGCCAACTTCATCAACAAAGAGGTAAAGGTCTGAGGTAGTAAACTCAAGTCAACAAGTGTTTACTGGATGTCTGCCTTGCCCAGGTGGTTTGAGGCAGAGGTATCTGAGGCTCCTCTGGCAGTGTTCAAGAGGCTCTGGGTTGAATCCCCAATAACACATGGATACTTCCTACATTTCCTACCTTCAAATTGCCTACTGTTTAGTTAGAAAACAAACAACTATCACCTCCCCCCAACTCTAATCCAGTACTCAAGGGTTACACAGGAAAACTGGACAAAGACACAAGAGTGAAGAAAGGCCCTTGTGTGTTTTGGTTTTTATGTGTGTGTTTAGCCTTAGGAATCTCAAAGATCTGAAAATCCCTGTAGAACTTTTTATCAAGAAGATACACAAATGATGGATTTGCAAATATCAAGAAGTAGATAACCTAAGAGAGTCTTGGGGAAGTCTGGGTTACTGGGGAGACGGCTCAACTAGTATGAGCCTTTATCGGAAAAACTGATTCCCACAAGATGTCCTGTCGTGCCCCCCCCCCTCCTGTGCTCCAAGTGGCCAGACATCACAAATCACAATAGTACCTGTTGTATTAGGTACTCTCCCAGAACAACTGCCACCGTTTTCATCAGAACAGTGGTTAATTACTTGCAAGAAATCTTTTGGCTGTTGATGTTCCTTCACACAAGGAGTGTGTAGGGGGAAATCGATGGGACCTTATCTGAACTTCTAGCTGCTCTCTTCTACACCTCTGAGCCAGTGGTATGTGATCTTGGAGGTGCTATGGTATGTAAAGGGTATACTCCAACTGAAAGGGATACTTCTTTTGTACAGCTGTGGGGAAATCTTCATTCATGCAAAGGTTTATGGCTGCTTTGGGTCACCCACAATCCCATAAGTAACCCCTCACTCAAGTTCTATTTAAGTTCAGTAACCTCACTGGTCCTCCAAGATGGACTTCGGTGCAACTGAACTCTGTAAATGGAGAACTACAAGGAGGGTGTTTACAGTCTTTCCAAGGAAAGAGTTCCACAAACAGCACTCCAGGGGAAACGTCGGAGTAGAAACCGAAGATTATTTTTAGGGTCAATGTCCACAGCAATCTTTAAAACTAAACCACCAACTCATCCCGATAGCGCATACTAAGAGTCTCAGCACCCGGGAAGCTGAGGCAGGAGAACTGAGGCCCAGGCCACCAGAGAGACACTTTAAAAAACAAAAAACTAAACAGAGGGAACCAGAGGAGATTTTTTAGTTGTAGGCCAGCTTGGTCTACACAGCAAGTTCCAGGCCAGCTACGGTTACATAGTGAGATCCTGTCTCAAAAACCAACCAACCAATCAACAAATGCAACACAACAATAACAAAAGTTAAGCTGCCAAAAAGGCCAGTATTCCCTTTCTTTCCCTCCTTCCCCCGTAGGGACCTGATTGGTCAGTCAGGGATATTCCCAGCTGCAGGTGATGGAAGTGCACTCGAGGACCCCAGCATCCGAAGGAATGTGGATGGGTTGGCTCAGGTAGAATGAGATTTAGCAACCTGAATATTCAGCTTTTGTGAACCGCATTTGGCCCTTCGACGTGCCCTGGGGCTTAAGGAGACAGGGTCGCCATCGAAAGGCATTTTCCAAAAAAGGTCCCTGTCTTCTCATCTTATGGTTGTCTATTGATTGCGTGTAGTTCTCAGTATCTTCAGATAGGGAGCTCAGAGGGGCCTGAGATCCAGAAGTGCTCAGAAGGATCCCAGAAAACAGCAGCTTCCGCGAGGGGGCTCTGCAGCACCCCCCTGGGTCCTGCAGCTCCGGGCCTCAGGGTTCTTTGACCAGCCGGGATTTGGGGGACCAGCCTCCTCGCAGCCCGAGTCCTCCTCGTCCGCAGCCAGCAGATGGCTCTCGGGCTCTCTCTACAGCTCTGTCGATCCCTCTCCAGACGCAAGCGCCTGCCGCACCGGAGCGAGGCTGCGAGGAGGGGCGCGGAGCCCGCCGCGGCCGCTGCAGTCAGGGAAGCAGCCACCGCAGCCGAGCGCCGTGTCGGTCCCCGGGCTGTGCCCCCGCGCCGGGCACCGTGCGCCCAGGCCCGGAGGCCGGCCGGGGACCCGTGTGGAGGCCGCTCTCGCGAGGCGGGGAGGAGACGCAGGGGGGACCAGGAGGAGGAGCAGGAGCGGGTGAAGGAGAGGAGGAGGAGCGGGAGAAGGGGAAGGAGGAGAGCAGGGCCGGCCCGCCCCTGCCCAGCCCAGCCCCGCTGGAGGCCGAGACCAACCGGGCCGCCCAACCCTCGCCTTCCGCTTCACCTACGCCCAAGGTGCGGTGCAGAGGCCCGGCTGCGCGGCGCCCGCGCGAGGAGGAGCCTGTGCTGCAGCCGCCTTGCGTTCAGCCCCCGGAGCTGCGAGCCGGCGGCATGTAGCGACGGCCGCAGAGCCAGCTCGGATTTGCAACTCCGGATTTTTTTTTTCCCCCCACTACGGGCGCGCGGCAACCTTGGATCAACGCCTTGCCGCTCCGGCCGACTCTTCTCTTGCAAGCTGGGGTTTAGGGAAGGGCGCGGGGCCGAGAGTCAGTGTGGGACCCGGGATCTCCCCGCGCCCAGTGGGCAACCATGACCGACGAGAGCTCCGATGTCCCCCGGGAGTTGATGGGTAAGCCTGGCGCGGGGGCCGATTGGCCATCTTCCTCTGTGCACACCTCCTCTCCGTCCTCCTTTCCACCGTCGTCCTCCCGCAGAGTCCCCGCACCCTGGCGCTCTAGTGGTTTGGGGAAGGGTCGCCAGGGAGTGACTAGAAGTTTGCTGGCCTGATGGCCGCAGGAGCTGGGTGCAGAGAGGAAGGCGTGGGGGAGGCTTCTGGAGCTCTGGAGGTCTCCAGGAGGGTTTCCCTGACCAGGTGGGTCAGGTTGGCGGAGCATGGAGCTGGAGGGACGTCCCTTCCAGCGGCCAGCCCCGTGGCCCCTAACTCGGAAAAGTCCGGGAAAGCCTAGCAGGATGCTTGGCGACAGCATCGTAGGTCCCCTTAGGCTCGTGCCAGGCACCCTCCAGGAAATTCCCGTCTAGGGCTGCCCCTCTCGCCGACCGCCTTAGGGATGGAGGCGCCGACCCCGGTCTGGCAAGGCGTGGCTTTGGGGATTGAGCTGGAAGCGAGACTGAGGTCTACTTAGGGCCAGGAAATGGAGGGTTAATGATAAAAGCCTCATTTTAATAATGATTTACCTACCCCCCCGCCCAGTCTCTTTGGGAACACATATGTGGTACTCTTGTGCCAGGTGACCGGTTGCTTGAGGCCCTCCTGGTTGGCGGCAGGCGGCGGTGGGGGGGGGGGGGGGGCGTCTCTTTTGGAGCGGAGGGTGGGGAAAGCATTGGCTGAAATTTAAGTCTCAGGGCTTTGCTTTATCAGGAAAGGTTAAATGGCAGATGACAAATGGTCTAGGAGTGCTGGAAACCAGCGTTCACGCTCCTGTAGACGACACATTAAGGTGAACGTGTCAGCCTGGGCACGCTTTGATAGATACTCTGTGACCTGTGTTCCCTGAGGGTATCATACTGTGCATACTCTCATTGCCTTGATATTTCTTGGGTGCAGACTAGGAGGGAAAGTTCTCACCGAGGGTTCACCTCATTTCTGGTATTTTCCCCTCTGCTACCCATTGCATGGTTTATACTTGAGAGGATTTCGTGTCCTCTCACAAAACTGCTCACTCTACAGGTGAAACTTGGCGGGAAGAAGCTGTTCCTGGTTGTGTATGGAACTTTGCTTTTGTTGAATTAAAAACGTCACCACCACAACAAAAAAATCGAGGGAAATAGTCTTGCACACCCCGTATTTTGTTCCAAGCTCTCTCCTCAGTCACCAGAGTCAGTTCTGAGATATCAAGGAGTGACCCATCAAGTTCTGAGTGTTTCCAACATCCTGTCTGAACAGGAAACTAACACTGGAGGCTCCAAAGATGCTTCCAAGGGTGGTAGATATTTAGAAAGTTGTGTAGCATTGTCCTGGAACCTGAAGATCAGGTGACTTAGACTCAAGGGGAAATGTGGATGGTGAAGTAAAAAGATTGCTTTTGTCAGTGCTTTTTAGTCCTTCACTTTGCTTAAAAGTTGAATTTGACCCCTCTTTTGAAAAGGATTTTTGTGTTTTGTGATTTTGGAAGGACAGTGGCTGGCAGGATCCTTCTCTGGCTAAATCATTTGGTGTGTTCTTCGATATGCCTAGGCCTTTACATGGCCCAATTAGGCTATGGTGGGAAAATGCACCTGCTGTTGCTTCTAGTTCCAGGAGCTCACAAGAGTTCTGAGCAGCTCAAAGCGGCAGACTGCAAGGGCCTCACTGCATCCTCTTAAATGCCTCTTGAAGGTGTGTAAGCTATTTATGGTGTATCTTTCTGATTAAGATTTTTTGTTTTGTTTTTTAAAGGGAAGGTTTCTTGTAGGCCAGGGTGGGTGCCAGCTCACCATGTTGTAGCTGAGGGTTGGCTGTAAAAGTTCTCACTCCTCCTGCCTCAGTCTCCTGAATTCTCGTTTACAGATATGAGCCACCTCTTGCCTTTTGCACAACAGTTTTAAATGCAGAAAGTAAAGGGTGTGTTGGGTCAGGTGGGAGGGAGGGATTTACAGTGGTTCAAGCTATTAATCCTAACACCGTGGAGGCAGAAGCAAGTGAATCTCTGTGAGCTTTAGGTCAGCTTGGTCTGCATAGTGAGTTCCAGGCCCAGTCAAGACTACATAGGGTGACCCTGTCTCAAACAAACAAAAAACAGCCGAGAACAAGAATACCTGTCATGGGTCAGAGACACTACGTTTACCTTTTGGATTGTGGCTTCTGTCTGCTTTCATGTGTGTATAGTAAGTGAATTTCAGCGGCCCACTTCCCAGAAGTCTCTTGGTGGGGTGGGGTAGGGGTCATCTGTGTTGCTTTTTGTTCTGACGAGAGATAGTAGCTGGACAGAGAACTCCCAGTGCCCAGGCTCCCCCACATGCATGCTGTCCTGATTCACCTTCTTGCTGTTCCTTGAGCTGTGCTTTCCGATTTTCAGCCTTCTCTTTCCTTCTCTCGCCTTTCTCTACCTGCTCTGTAGTTGTTGCCCAGAACAATATACTGAGATTTCTTAAAACATTTTTTTTTTTCTTTTTGGGCAGTGAGAGGGTCTCTCTCTCTCTCTCTCTCTCTCTCTCTCTCTCTCTCTCTCTCTCTCTCTAATCACACAGGCTTGTGTTGGATTACTAGACTGAAGACATTCTTCTGCTCACCCCCCTTCCCCCTACCCCAGGACTTGGAACTACAGGCAGGGACCATCAAGCCCAAAGAATGTGGGAGTGGGGATTGATCTCAGGTCCTTGGTTATCGTAGGCAAGTGCTCTACCATTAAGCTATACCACAGCCCACTGCTATCAAGACCTTAATATCTAGAACTAGAGAGATGGCTCAGCCATTAAGGGTCCTTGCCTTCCAGAGGACTTGAATTGGGTTCCCAGACTCTGTCTCAAAGCAAAAACCTCTTGAAGGCTCACAACTCTCAGACTGGTTAATCTAGCAGAAAGAAAGGAGAGGACCAACAATAAAAACAGCTAGACCCACTCCTCCAAACACCTGCTCTGCACAAACTCCCCTTTCCTTGCAAAAGAAGGAATATAATGAGACTTTTTCCTCTTTCAGAAAGCGTAAAGGATGTTATTGGCAGAAAGATCAAAATCTCAGTGAAGAAGAAAGTGAAGTTGGAAGTGAAGGGAGACAGAGTGGAAAACAAAGTTCTGGTGAGTGTCTGCCTTCCTTTTCTGGAGACTTTTGTGAGCTGACTGTCTTCTCCCTTCTCCCACCTCCACTGGTTTTCATGCGGCCTTCCTTCTGGTGCTTTATCTTTTCTTCTAAAGTCTGATGGCCAATACCTTGGATTCACTGGACTTTTTCCTTGTTGACATTTGGAACTATCAGAAGGGCTGCTGGTGTGACTTGTTTACACAGCCTTCTGGGAAATTTTAAGAAATTAGTTAGGTGGTGGTGTCTCATGCCTTTGACCCCAGCACTCGGGAGGCAGAGGCAGTCGGATCTCTGAGTTCAAGGCCAGCCTGGTCTACAAGAGTGAGTTCCAGAATTATCGTCTCATTGGTTTAACAAAATGTTCTCAAATGTTACATGCACTAAGTCATCTGAGGGCTAATGACTGGAGAGTGTGGACTGTTGCCTTCCCTGGAGATCTTGGGGTTCTAGACTATAATCACTAGTTTCTAGTGCAATGTCTTCATGCTACCATTGGACTTGATGTTCAATTCCTCTTTAACACAAGTCTTTCGTGGCCACCAGTGGCTGACTAGTACCAAGAAGTGCCAAGTGATTTGTTGTATTTCACCACTTTTCTCAGTTGAGACTATCACAGGTCTAAATTTAAGTGCAGGTGAGAAGCTCTGAGTTGTGGCTTATACCTATAATCCTAGCACTTGGGAAGCTGTGACAGAAGGATTGTCTTGAGTTTGTGGCCATCCTGGGATGTGAGACATCATCTCAAAAGAAAAGAAAAGTCTTACCGGGGAGCCGGCGGCATACTGCTTTCTCCAGACTCTCCATCTTCGCTCCTCCTTACTACTTCCTATTTCCTCCTTGTCTCTTAGTCCCTCCTATCTTCCTTTCCTATTGGCCAACAGTGCTTTATTATTAACCAGTATGAGAAACATATATATACATAATGGCATCTCCCATCAGAAAAGAAGAAAGAGGAGCTGGAGAGATGGCTCAGTGGTCAAGGGCACTTGTTGCTCTGGAAGAACCTGGGTACTTACATGGTAGCTCACAACCTTTTGTAACTACAGTTCCAGGGGATCTAACACCCTCTTCTGGCTTCTGCAAGCACAGGGCATGTACATGGTATACATCACACATTCAGGCATAACACTCCAATGCATAAAATAGAATAGACCTAAAAAAAATTAAAAAAAGAAAATACCTCCCATCCTCAATAAAACCAGTGCAGGTGCAGAGATTTATTTTATTTTGTGTTTTGTGACAGGCTTTCTCTGTGTAGCCCTGGCTGTCCTCTATAGACTAAGCTGGCCTCAAACTCATAAAAATCCACCTACCTCTGCTTCCTGAGTGCTGGGATTAAAGGTTCGCACTGCTGCCACCACTACTCTGTCTTATTTCCTCCCCTCCCTTCCTCCTTCCCTCCCTCCCTCCCTCCCTCTCTCTCTTCCTCCCCTCCCTCCCTCCCTCTCACTCTTTCTCCCTCCCCTCCCTCCCTCTCACTCTTTCTCCCTCCCCTCCCTCCCTCTCTCCTTCCCTCCCTCTCTTCCTCCCTCCTTCCCTTCCTCCCTCCCTTCTTTGCTTTTGAAGTCCCACTACTGTAGCCTGACTGGTTTCTACCTTGTAGCAATGCCCATACCTCAGGCTCTTGAGTCTTTGGATCACAGGGAATGCACTGTCATACCCAGCATGGCAGGATATTTTCTAACATTTTGCCATGGGAAATTGTAAACATGCAAAATTAGAGCAGCATATTCTATCGAATCCTGCGTTTGTCATTTAGCTCTTAATAACTTTTAGTGTTTTGACAATATTGCTAGTTTATCTATCACCCCCTACTACATATTTTTTCCCCTTCAAGTATTTCAGAACAAATCTGAAGCAGATGGTATTGAAAGAGAATATTTCCAATATTCCATTTCTTCAGTGAAATTGGCTGTAAAATTGTAGTGTCTTTCTGATCATGCTTGTCTTAACAATCTTAGATCATAGACTCAGGACATGTGATTGTCTCATGTGGCTATGAGGATTGTGCTGTTGATATGACTTCTGTTTCTCCAATACACAAGTCAGATGGTGGTGGCATCAGGGTGGTAAAGCTCAGGTAACCTTTGACCTGCTCTGAAATGTGCTCCTGTAGACTCAAGACTCAGGTTATTAATAGCAAAAATGATTGATGCACAGCTCTTAGCTTTAAATAGTCAGATCTCTTACATTGTGTTTTCCTTAAGAGTGTTCAACCACTTTTGTATTGCCTTTTGGAAATAGTAGTACAGAGAGAAATGTTGCTGTCATGTGTTCTTTTATATGTTCAGAGTGACTATTTTTGGATTCACTCCCTTCATTTCTTCCTGTGATAGAAATCAAACCCATCTACCATTGGACAACGTAAAGCCCAATGTGTACTTTTGACCCCAGGGCCTTATACATGCTAGACAAATGCTTTACCGTTAAGCTATACCACCCAGTTCCCACATGAAGCTTTATTTCTGTAGTGTATAGCACAAACACCAAGTCCCATTTGCTCTAACAGTCTGAAGAATGACATTTGGTATCATTTGGTGTTTAAGTTCTTCATTATACCAGATAAGCTGTGCCATAGTTCACATTTATTGATAACAACTCAAAGACAGAATTGTGCTCACTATAAATAAAAGTGGTGCCATTTTCAAATGTCTGTGACCATGGCGGAGGCTGTGTACAGATCAGTGGCAGAGCGCTTGGCTTGCATGTGCAGGCCCTGTGTGCAATCCCTAGCGTTGCTGAAAGAGGTGAAGGTAAGGGATGCCAGTGGCTCGTGTAAGAGTTGTTGGCTCACCTCTGAGTTCATGAGAGTGAGATCAACTTACAGATGGACTTGAATGTAATCATTTATGTCCCTCAATCTGTAATCATTGTGATTTCTAGACCCTTGGCCTGAACTTATGACTGTTATTTAATTAAGGTTTGGCTTTAAGTTTGAGCGAGAAGATCCAGGAAGTAACTGGTTTTTGGAGTTTTCAACACAGCAAAAATTGAGCTAATTATTAATCTACCCAAACAAGTTATTAGTGAGTGTAATTCTCATATATACTCTTTGAGTGTGTGTGGTGTGTGCATGTGAGTGTGTGGGTGTCTCCATGAGGAAATGGAGAGGAAGACATTGGATGCACCCCTTTACTGCTCTCTGTCTGGTCCTTTGTGACAGTGTCTCTCACTAAACTGAAGCTCCATTTCTACTAGGTGGATTGGCTAGCTATTTCCCAGGATTCTCTTGTCGTTGCCTTCCATCATTGAGGTTACAGACATGCCTGGCTTTTTATGTGAATGTTGGGGATTTAAACTTAAGTCTTAATGTTTACAAAGCAAGTACTTTTATCCACTGAGCCTTCTCCCCAGCCTCATGTACTTCTTTTCCTCCCTCCCTCCTTCCCTCTCTCCCTCCTTCCCTCCCTCCTTCCCTACCTCCTTCGCTCCCTCCCTCCTTCCCTTCCTCCCTCTTTCTATCTTCCTTCCTTCCTTCCTTCCTTCCTTCCTTCCTTCCTTCCTTCCTTCCTTCCTTCCTTCCAGGTCTCTATAGCCCAGTCTGTCTTTAATGTCTTTAACTCTCAGAAATCCTCCTGGCTCAGCCTTCTGAGCACTGAGATCAGGGGTATGAGCTACCATAGCTGCCTGATAGTGTCCTGTGTCCCATTTATTGTTGGGTTAAGCTTTGCCTTCATCTTTCTTCTCAGGTGCAGAGTGGCTCATGTTTTAGAATACTGGGTTCACAAGTTGGGTGTAGTCTCTCTGTAGGATCTCAGCCATCAGTCTGGTATGGTAACATCTATAACTATATACTATATAGTATATACTATATACTATGCTATACACTATATACTGTGTACTAACAGTAACTAGATTGTGGGTTTGACATGTGCTCTGTAGGGGGTAGGGAGAACTTCAGAAGGAGGTGAAACCTAAGATGGTGGTTAACTAGATGAGAGGAGTCAGCCTTGGGAAGAGTGGAGAGCAGTCTGAGGGCCTGGAAGCAGAGTGAGCATAGAGAAACCTGTCAGGTGGTGAATTCTTTGTAGCTCTCCTATCAGAAAAGTTGGGACTGGTCAGACGGGTTTCTTCTTCTTCCTCCTCCTCCTCCTCTTCTTCTTCTTTTCCTTCTCCTTCTTCTCCTTCCCCCTACCCCCTGTTCTTCATGATCCTTACTTTATTCTTTAGAGCAGCAGGGGGTCTCTGTGGTAAAGTCTAAGCACAATGTTAGCCAGTTGCTTTCTTGAATGAAGCAGTTTTGTAACAGTAGCCATTCCTATGCCTTGCTTTACAGACTAAGTGTGTATATTGACAGGCATAGTATGAAACACTGTGAACATCTAATACTTTGTCATGATGCTCCACTAACCAAGGGGCCCTGAATTCTCTTTTATCAGTCACCAGAACCTGTTAATCTTAAACCTAAGTACTTGGTACTTCTACTGAGGGGTCTAGGGTAGTTTGTAAGGTCAAGAGAGTATATTCATAGTTGGTGGCACCTTATTAGCAGAATAGAAGGCAGCAGACAATGGTTTCTCTTAGGGAGGAAATAATTCTGTGCTTATATAAACTTGGCAGTCAGGTGGGTCTCAACTTTGGATTTTTGAGATACATTAATATACTTCTTTCCTAAATTTTATTTTTAAAATTATTTTTATTACTATCTTTTAATGTTAATATATATGGGTTTTTTTGCCTGCATATATGTATGTATACCATATGCATGCCTGGTACCTGAAGAGGTTAAAAGAGAACATTGGATCCCCAGGACTTGGAGCTAGAGACCAATGTGAACAGCTACATGGGGAATCATACTTGGGTCTTTGAGAAGGTAGCCAGTGTTCTTCACTACTGAGCCATCTCTTTGGCCCTGGGGACATTACTTCTGTGTACTGGAAATCTTAAAGAATGAGTCAGGCTGGGTTCCAGACTTGGTCAGAGAACTTAATGCTACAAAGAGGGGAACTGGGGTGGGACAGGCCAGAGCTCTGGAAGTTTAAAGACTAGAATAGTCAAGCGCTCTTCTCTGAGTGCTCTTCTAGAGGACAGTTCTTCAAACCATGTCATCCTAATGGGAACTAGGTCTCTGTGGCTGTGATGGAGAGCCAGCTCCTCTGTTGCTACAATGCCTCTTTCTTTTGTCTTAAGGAGTTTTTTGTTTTTTGTTTTTTTTTTTTTTTTTGCTAAGTGACCCTCTATGTCTTAAACTCTTGTTCAATCATTTGCTAACTGAATTACAATTTTTACTTCTAGATATCTTAGATTTATATAGTTAAACAAACCATATAGCAGTTGGTCCCCTTACCTCCTGACCAGTTTTCACTGTCTTACACAGTTGTATAATATCACAACTGAGATCCTGATATTGATTGACTGTGTGGACCACAAATATCCTCTAAGTATTCTTCATGGTAGCCCAGGCTACCCTCAAACTTTCTGTATTGTGGAGGGGCTGGCCTTGAATTCATCATTCTTCTGCTTCCATCTTCCCAGTGATCTGTTCTTTCTATTGTGCTGTCATTTCAAGAATGATAGCTCAGGTCTCTGCTGGGTATGGTAGGTAGTTCAGGTCTGTACTCTTAGTGCTTAGGCAGGTGCAGGAGTGTTACCTAGAGCACTATAGTCATTCACTATGAGCCATTTTGGGTTGGCTTTTCTTATGCAGCTTACGTCAGGTTTCTGTATCATCTCTATCCTTTTTGCTAGTGACTGTTCCATGGCAATATGTGTTTCATAGTTCATTTGTTCACAGTGAATGGGCTCCTGGCTTGTTCCCAGTTTGGGGCTGTTAGGAATGAAAAGGATGTAGACATCCTTCTACAGTTTTCGTGTGAATCCATGCATAAATTTCTTGTGATAAACTCCAAAGATCACAGTTGCTGGTTTGCGTGGGAATTGTGTGTTTTCTTAGAAGCTGGCAAGCTTTCCTAGAGTGGCCATGCCATTATGTAATTTTATCTGCTATATGTGACCCATCCAGTTTCTCTACCTCTTTGGCAGCATTTGGTATGGTCTGGATCTTTTCTCTTTTCCTAAGGGACTGATTGAAATGAAAACAAAACAAAACAAACTAACAAACAAAAAAAACCCCAAACAAACCAAAATCACTATATGGCTGGCTATTTTGGATGGGTGTTATTCGGATGACATGTTTCAGTGACATGTGGCAGTGCTTTCATTGACTCAAAATACAAACTCCTACCTTGAGGGTTCTGGATGGGTCTTCCTGCCTTAGCCCACCAGGTGGGTCATGTTGGTGGGACATGGAGCTAGAGGAAACTATAACTTTTTCTCTCTCTTAAAAGTGGACTATTTCTGATAAGTGTTATAATCATTTGCTTGTTTGATGTGCTGTATTGTTAAGTCTATCATATACTCCAGTATGGAAGGTGTTGATCTCCTACACCTGGTCATGTGGTTTTTGTGGCTGGCCCAAGTAATAACTCTTTAGCCCTCCCGTTCCTCAACTCCTAACTTGGTACAATAATACCTGTGCTACACTCACTCTTCTGTGGATGTCACCTCTGTAAACAGTGCTGTTCAGTGATAAAAGGTTGCCATACATAAAAAGAGGGAGAGAGAGAGAGAAAACAACAATAGCAACAACAAAAAACCCACATAACTTTCCACACGAGTCCACAAGAAGTAGCGTTTTAAGAGTATGTTTTGCAAGTTTATAGATAGCCTCCAAATAGTGAAGCTGTGCTCCTGCCTCCGCACCTCCCCTTTGGCATGCTGGGTAAATGTCCTACCACTGGGTCACATTCCAAGCCCAGGAAGGCTATTTTGTTGAGCTGGAGAGAGATTCCGGCCACCTTCACAGTGTTTGGGATAGCCCCTTCTGATCTCTGGGCCCTCTTTGGGTAGCAGGATGGAGGCAGAGGCATCCGCTGGGTGTTGAGCACATTGTTGATTTGACTGTGGGCGTTGGCATTTTAGTCCTGCTGTTCAAGTAGATGTAATAGTGAAATTTGCATCTAACGTCCGTAGAGTGCGGTTGCTTTTGAAGAGAGCCCTTGGGATGTCATGGCTCTTGGCCTTAGGTTTAGTTAGACCCTCTGCAAGGCTGTGGGACAGCTCTCCCTGTAATTTGAACAGCCCTCTTTGTGTACCATGAGGAGTCTCAGCTTTTCAGGGTCGCTTACAATTCAGTACACAGGTGATTTTCAAAGCACCTGGGTGAAGTTACACAGCTCTAGAAAGCCGAGCTTTCAAAAACAGCAGCCACATTGAACTGATCCTCAGGGGTGGGTGCTGGAGGCATGTACTTGCTGCCAAGGATCCTGGCGCAAGTTCTGGGAAATTCAAAATAAAAGAAGCCGCATTTGAGTGTTTCAGAACATCCCTGAACCTAAAACCATGGTCAGTGCCCACCTGGCGGTGCCTTTCCTTTCTGTGTAAGGGTGGGGGCTGTCACACTTTCCCAGGACGCAGTTCTGCCTGTGGGTGAACTGGTACCTGAGATGCGTTCACAGTCTGCAAGTGGCCCAGTTTCTACAGTAGTTAGCACTGCCTCGGAGAGTCAAATGACCTTGGGCAAGGAAGCCGCTGGACGCATACCCAGCTCGGTGTAACTTTTCATTGTTAAATAGATACTGTTTTTCCAGCTTCTGGGATTCCGCCTCCCTGGGAATTGGCATAATGTAGCTGGGAGGAGGGCAACGGAGGAGCTGGGAGCTGAGGGTATGAAAGGGGCATTGTATTAAGCAAGGGGCCAGGAAAGCTCACCAAAATATGGAATGAATGGCAAGAAATCCCTTTTCAAGTTTATAGACTAGTTGCAGAGGAAACAAAAAGACATTATGAGAGTTTATCTTGAGTTTCCATTCCTAGGAAATACTATTCACATCTATTGTTCAAGTCAATTGGAAACTGAAACAATGTTTTGTTCTTTTGAGAGAGGGCCTTTCTGTAACCAAGGCTGGTTTGGAACTCAATATAATCCAGACTAGCTTCAGTCCTCCTGCCCCAGTCTCTGAAGTGCAGTGATTACAAGGAGGAGCCAAGGCTGGGTTTTAATTTAATTTTTGGAGACAGATTTTCATATAGTCCAGGCTAGCTTGGCACTTACTATGTAGCTGAAGATGACTTTGAACCTCTGATCCTCCTGCTTCTACCTCCCCAGTGCTGGGGTCACAGTCTCATGCACTGCCCTGGGTTTACTGAGTTCTGGAGAGGATGTGTTTTGTACATTGTACCTTTGTGCATCTACCAATTGAGCTATACTGCTATGCTTCTAGCTCCCAGTTGTTGTTTTAATTTCTTAGAGACAAAAATCTCCTGTGTATCCCAGGCTTAAATTCAAGCCCTACCCCCATCATCTTCTTTCTAAAATGCTTTTTGTCTGTTAGTAGAATATGAGAATTTACATGGGGTTTGTACTATCAAATTTGGACTCTGGACTATAGCAGCAAATTTGAGTGTGGTGTAGGCTACAGAACGTCTCATAACCAAACTGGAAAAGGTACAGGACCTTTAATCTCAGTACTTAGGAGGTAGAGGCAGCAGGTCTCTGAGCTCAAGGCTAGTCTATATAACAGTTTCAGGTCAGCCAGTGCTACATAGTGAGGCGAGCAAACCAAACCACAAACAAATACAAAAACCAAGCTGGTGAGATAGATCCATTGGTGAAGTTCTTTACTTGGAAGCATGAGGATGTGAGTTCTGTCCCTTAGCCAAGATAAAGAAAAGAAATATGCTATTGTAATCCCAGTACAGGTCAGGAGATTGGGATTCCCTGGGGTTTACTTGCGAGCTAGCATAGCCTGTTGGGTGAGTTCTAGAACTAGAGATTTTTGTCTTAAAAAACAAGGTGGATGGCATGCATGCTCGTGTACACATGCTTGTGCATGCACGCACAAAACACACACACACCAAAATCAGTCCTTGCTCCAGGAAATAACATTTTAAAATGAAAAATAATTATTAAAAAATTTGGATGTAGACAATAATTTCTTTTCCCTGGAAGGAATTAATGTCTTGCACATGCTAGGCAAAGTACTCTCTACTATTAAGCTAAACCCCAGCCTCTGTTTACGTTTTTAAAATTTAACCTAATTTTTAAGATGGGAGTCTTACTCTGTAGCCTGAGATGCCCTGTACCCTAGGCTATCATTGAAATTGCAACACTTCTGCCTCAGTCTCCCCAGTGGTGGAATTGCAGATATGTACCACAACACTTAGATAGTGTATGATATGTTTTATAAAAGGGTGAGGGTGCTCAGTATTATTTTGTTGTTTCCTAAACTTCACTTTGCCTCTCAGCTTTGTGACAGTAACTCTTATTGCTGTTAAATAAGGATCGGGATAAACAAATAGGCCGAATAGATGTTTATTCAGGGAGAAATAACTTACAACCTAGACAGATGAACACCAACAAGTACCACCAGATGCTCTCCTGTCCGAGTCCCGCCAGCAAGAGAGCTTACCCCCACCCCAAACCTCCTTCCACAGGTCACATCCGCCCATGGGTCCACCCCCCAATGGGCGTGGTCAGTGCCAAGAATGACTATCTCACTACAAACTCTTGTTCAAATTATTTTGAATTTGAATTTATGTGGTCCTGTGTTCATCTCTGAAGGACTGTAATGTGATCGTCTCCAGTATTTGGCCTTATAAGTGCACATGGCCTCAACTTTTTTGGAGAAATTTCTGGAAGAGGGTTGCTATGGGGTAGACATTTAAAGGATGGCTTTCTTTCTGCCTATTATGTAGAAAGTCTCAATAGGGAAGAATTCTGTCTTTCCAATTTTAGGTTTTTTTGTTTGTTTGTTTTTGTTTTTTTCAAGACAGGGTTTCTTTCAAGACAGGCATTACTTTGGAGCCTGTTCTGGAACTCACTCTGTAGACCAGGCTGGCCTTGAACCTCAGAGATCCTTCTGCCTCTGCCTCCCGGGTGCTGGGATTAAAGGTGTGAGCCACCGACACCCCACCTTGTTTTTTTTTTTCTTTTTTTCTTTTTTAAAGATACTTAGCATATTGATCTCTTTGCTCCTTGGACCCAAGCTCCTGGGGGCAAACATTATTGGATTTAGTAATTTTCTTCCATAAATTATCAGGAATGGAGGAAGCATTGGGTTGGGGGGGGGTCTTCATGTCTATTGATGTGGGTCTACTATCACAGCTCTTGGGTGTCACTGTCTTGGGTGCTGTAGCTTATTCCTCAGGCTGGACTCTGCAGAGAAGTGAGGTTGCATTATATGACTTTTTGACCTTTGCCCTAGTCATGGAACTGTCTTGTCTTGGGTCTGTGAATGCTACAATAAATGATAATGAGTGGACTTGTACATGATAAGGTACATGGTGCATTCAGCAGGTAAACTATACATTCAGAGTTAGATCAAAGTCTTAAATATAATAGAATGTAAAAATGAAAGGCAACATTGCCTCCTCCCCATAGTTCACCAGTGTGACAACAGTCTCTGAAATCTCGTGCTCCTGCCTGCTCCACTCTCATTTACCTTCCCCACCTCCTGACCTTCCTTCCTGTCACCTTGACTTTCTGGTAGATGGGCCTTGTGATCATGATCGGTTTCTTTTCCTTGTTGAAGCTGTCATGGTCCAATCTGGCTACCCTTCACGACCACCACTGTGTATGGCACTGTGTAGCAATGGTTTTCTTCCCAAGACTGACAGGTAGGGGCTGGGTTTATAGTCCAGAGGTAGAGCACCTGTCTAGAATCACCAATCACCCAGTGAGGGGCTGGCTGGTGGTGTGACTCAGTGGTAGGGTGCTGGCCTACTATGTGAGAGGTCTTGGTTTCCACCCCTAGTACTACCCAAAACACAAGTACCCAACACTTTCTACTCCCAGGGTGTACTAGTTAGGGTTCTCTAGAGGAATAGAGCTGACAGAATAAATATATTAAAAGGAGGTTTATCTGAACTGTGCAATCATCAACTAATGGCATCTCACCCCAGAGAAACCAAGTATCTATCTGTTAGATGCTCACTAATCCAGTGGGTATGGACGATTCCTGAAGAACTGCTGGTCTTCTGTCTACACTGGAAGCTGATTCTAATATTAGTGAAACAATAGAGCAGCAGCAACAACAGAGTAGATGAACTTGCCAATAGAGTGGAGGAAAACAGGCAAAGAGCATATTGTCTTTCTTTCATGTCCTTTTATTTAGGCTCCCCACAGAAGGTGTCACCCATACTTCCCATGTCAACTAATCTGATCTAGACAGTCTCTCACAGGAGTGGACCCACATCCAGATCCAGTCAAGGTGACAACTACAGTTAACTGTTATATATGGGGATTCACTTTCCCTTACTCTGTGAAAGAGTCAAGTCAACAAGGCATGGCCTAGTGGGGTTGGGAAAGTGTGGTCCCTTTCAAGGATCCTTGAGGTAAGTCCCTGCTTGTGAATATGGCATAGCCACCACCCTGGCTCAAGTCCCAGCTGTTGGATGAAGTATTTCCAGAGAATACTTGTTGTTTTCCTGAGTTCATCTGTGCCTGCTCAAGATTTTATCTTCCATCAGAGCGTGGACTGGAGAGAACTGGCTGTGTCTTTTGTTTGCTTAAGCCTGAACAGTCAAGCCTGACACCTTCTTTGTCCCATGTCTAGAAAAGTCTGCCTGAATCTTTGGCACAGCACCCACACTGCCCGTCAGGGAGGCCTGCTGTAGGATTGGTCCCCTGAAGAGCAGACACCCTCCATGTGAAGCCCTGGCCCTCACTGCCTGTACAGATACACAGTTGCTACACTGCCAGCTCTTTGACCTTGCTTCTTCTTATTTTTTTTAATTATTATTTTTTCTTATTTTACATATCGATCCAGTTCCCTCTCCCTCCCATCCTCTCATGCCTCTGATCCCCCCTCCCATCCCATTCCCCCACCCACTCCACAGGGAGGGTGAGGCCTTCCAGGAGGGATCATCAAAATCTGTCAAGTCATTTGTGGTCGGGCCTAGGCCCTCTCTGGTGTCTCTAGGCTAAGGGAGTATCTCTCCATGGGGAATGTGCTCCCAAAGTCCTTTCATGCACCAGGGATGCATCCTGGTTCTACTGTCAGAGGTCCCTTAAACTGCCCAGGCCTTCTAACTGAGACCCATGTTAAGGGGGTCTGAGTCGGTCCAATGCTCAATGCTGGTTCTCCCAGCTATCAGTATGGGGTTCATGAGCTCCCCCTTTGATCCTGCTTTTTATCAGAACTTTTACATCCTCCAAGTTCAGTGTTTATGAATTAACTGAAGTTCTGGGAGTGATCTGCCTTTCAACAGCTTGTCTCATTTAAAAAAAAAAAAAAAAAAAAAAGAGGCTTGGTGTTGAAATAGTCTGTCATCCCCATTTTACTGTGTCCAGAGCCATTAGAGCGCTGCTGTTCAGTTCTTCTCTTCCTTTTTATTTATTTAGTTGGGGGGTACTGGGTGTTGGTCCTCAACCTCACATTAGGCAAGTGCTGAGCTTCAACTGCTTAACTCTTTGTGTTTTATTTTGACACTAGGTCTCACTGCGTAGCCTGTGCTTATATTGCTTGAGCTCATTATGTGGCCCTGGCTTGTCTGAAACTTGAGTTCCTCCTGCCTCAGCCTCTGAGTTCTGAGATGACAAGCAGACACACATCCCCAGCTCCATCCGTTGTTCTAAACTTGGACATAGGAGCTGGTTTAATTTCCCCTTCCTAGCCCTGCCAGTTAGCAAACTGCCCCAGGGCAAAGTTGAGACTACCAGCACCTACCACCCAAGGTTTCCTCAGCCCTGCACCATGGAGTGTTCTTGCCACAGACACCGATTGAAAGAGGCACCTGTGCCGTCTGACATGTGCAGGTCAGGTTGTTCACAGGGCTGGGCGGCAGTACTGAGTGTGTACAGAGGCTTCACATTGCTTCTTTTTGGTCCAGCTGAGTTTTCTGGGAGTAGCTTCAGTCATCACAGGGGCTCATTTAATGTTCTGAGGAGATGCCACAGCTGATTGTTAGCCCGTGGACAACAGGTTGCTGCTCCAGTGTCTTCAGTTCTTACCTTCATCCCCACCAGTGACTTCCTCTGGGCTTTTTGATTGGTCAGTTTTGGATGAAATTTCCAAACTTCCATTTGTTCCCACTTAACCCAGGCAAAGTGATGCTCTAAGCCAGTGGCTCTCAACCTTTGTAATGCTGCGACCCTTCAATATATACAGTTCAGGTTGTGGCGACCACTTTCCATATAATTATTTTTGTTGCTGCTTCATGACTGTAACTTTGCCACTGTTATATGTTGTAATGTAAATATCTGTGTTTTCTGATGGTCTTAGGTGACCCCTGTGGAAGGGGGTCGAGACCAGCAGTTTGAGAACGGCTGTTCTAAGCTCTCAGACTTGCTTTCCCTCTGTGAAACGAATAACCATAGTACCCCAACTTTTGAAAGTTTAAAGCCATGCTTTTTGAAAATTTAAAGACACATTGCATATGAAATATCTTATGTGTGACTAGCACACAGTAGGCCACTGAGCATTTCAGCTACTTTTGTTTTAAATCAGGCATCATGCTTCTGTAGTGAGGGTCTGTGTAGTCACCACCACAGATGACTCAGGTGTATCTTATGTACATATTTCAGAAGGAAACTCTCATATTTACGACTCCCCTCCCGCGGGGCTGTCTGCAGGATATTTGCTACCACTCCAGTCTGCACAGAGCTATTTTAAACCAGGCTTGGCTGGCTTTGGGAATGGTCTGCATGATTTTTTATCCTGCTTCTCTTAAAAGGGTAATGTTTTATTTTTAAGTGTGTGTGTTGTGTCACATGCAGATGGTGTACAGTTGCAGAGGCGGAAGTTTGATGCTTTGTTCTATCATGCTCTACCTCATTCCCTTAATTTAGGGTCTCTCACTGAGCTTGGTGCTGGACTTGCAGGTAGCTGGCCCAACAATCCTCCTGTCTCAGGCCCTGCCTTCGGTGGGAGTCACAGGTGTGTGTGTCCATGCCTCGCTTTTTATGTATGTAGGTGCTGATTTGAACTCTGGTCTCAATGCTTGGATAGCAAGGTACTTTTACCTGCGGAGCCATCTCCTAGGCACAAGAGTATTGCTTTTCAAAAATCTTTCTTAGTGTTTTGAGGCAGCATCTCACACAGCCCATGATGTCGTCAAATTTGCTTTGTAGTTGAGAATGAGCATAAACTTGTGCCTCCATCTTCCAAGTGTTGGGATTATGATGTGCACAATTCTGGATTAATCCACCCATGCTCTGCTTGCCTTCCAAATGCTAGGATAACAGGTGTGTAACATTCTTTTTCCTTTTTTAATTTTTCAAGATAGGATTACTTGGAGTTGCCCTTGATGTCCTGGAACTCACTCTGCAGATCAGGCTGCCTCAAGTTTCCAGAGACCCACCTGCCTCTGCCAGCTGAGTGCTGGGAGCAAAGGTCTGCACTGCCACTGCCCAGTTTTGATTTTGCTTTTCTAAACAAAATGTTCAAGTACATTATTGAGAAGTATGCTTCTGAACATATCATTCTGCACATCCTCTATCATTTCTGATACCCCCTTTCACAAGGAAGGTATTGGGAAATAGGCACAAACTCTTTCATTCTCTTTCAGGTTACTTAGTGACATTGTTAAATATTCAGTCACTGGCAGTCATCTGCTTTTCCAGCATCAGCTGCCTAGGTCTGGTTCCTTGCAGTTGCTTCCTCCATCTCAGATTTCAGTTAAGATTATTCTACAGATTAAGATTAAGATTAGGTTTTGTTTGGTCTCACTTTAACCCTGTCCAGTTTGGAACTAGATATGTAGATTAGGCTGGTCCTGAACTCAGAGATCCATCTATTCCTGCCTTCTGAGTCCTGGTATTAAAGGCATGTACCCCATGCCTGGCCCAAGATTGTTTTATGCGGGGTGCAGGAACGTGGCATTTGTTCTGAGGCTAGGACTCAACATAATGGAAGGGAAGAGAGCACTGACTCCCAAAAGTTGTCCTCTACACACATACTGTAGCTTGTATGTGCACCACACACACAAAATTGGTAATAAATGTGTTTAACAATTTCAAGGATTGTTTCATGGGGGAGACGACTGTGCTTGTAGCTTTGTGTTGTAGCTGTGCCAGGAGGATTCCTGACAGGCTGAATACTTAGCATGCAGGTGTTCTGGACTCTCACTGTTTTGTTCTCGTTTTCCTTTGTCTTTTCTGCATCCCCCCCCCCAGTCCTGTGTTTTTGAGACAGTGTCTTACTATGTGGCTCTAGGTGGCCTGGAACTAGTTTTACAGCCAAGACTGACAACTCATGATACTCCTGCCTCAGCCTCCCAAGTGCTCAGGGGATAGGCATGTGCCACCATGCCTGGCTGGCAGGCAGTCTGCTTTAACAAGCTGTGTAATTCAGATGCCTTCTAAAGATTGAGATGTTGCTGGCTTCATTATGGAGGCCAGCTCCAATTAGAGACCTGTGGATACACTTAGAAATCATAGCCCACCATGTATAGAGGTTGAAACCTGCTTAGGAAAATGGCTTGACTATGGCTGGCCAAGTAGATGTCGATCACCTTTTCAGAGGCTGCTGTGTATGCTCACTTTTCTGTGTTCCTGCACACATGTTGCTCTGGATAGCACTTTTTTTTTGCTGTGTGTATGTGTTCCTATCGAATAGCCTACTCATGAAGGATCGATCCCCAGCACCCTTTGGAGGGGGAAAACACAAGTCTTTGGTGTCTGAGTCTGGCCTCTCGCAGTCTCCCTTGGAGGTGTGGGTTCGAATCCCACTTCTGGACACCAGATATTGATGTTTAATAAGGATCAAGAGAAACAAATAGGCCAAATATAGATGCTTATTCAGGGAGAAATAACTACAACATAGACAAATGAACAGCAGCAGGTTCCTGGTCCCAAGGATGCCTCCAGATGCACTCCTGTCCCCATGCTGCAAGCAAGAGAGCTCTCAGAGCCCCCTCCTCAGGTAACGTCCGCCCCTGTTTTTATCCCCCAATGGGCATGGTCTATGCTACAGGTGTGGACAAAGTGAATATCTCACTACAGTGCTGTGAGGCCAGGCTGTCTCTACTGCTTCTCTGCACTGAGCATCATTTGTCTTTGCCTGGATCCTTTGCTTCATCCAATTTCTGAAGCTCATTGACTCCTCTTTTGGGGGTTAAAAATCTGTTTTGTCTTATTCTGGTTCTGTCTTTCAACAGCTCACACAGAGGCAGCCTCCTCTAGTCCATCATCTTATCCAGAAATCCCCCACAGCTAACTGTGGAGAGTTTGCTATTTTCTTGTTTATAAGTAGAATCTCACAATATAGCCCAGGCTAGACTTGAACTGCAAAGAAACTTAACCTTCCAGCTTCAGTCTTCTCTATTGTGGGACTACAGATGTGAGCCACCATACTTGGCTAGAAAGTTTTCTTTTAACAGTGTTCTGGAGATTTGGAAATGAACCTCCACAGTCTGGCTTTTCTGGTTGGACTGGGGGGGGTGTAATTGACCAAAGGGCAAATGTGTGTGTGGGCCAGTAGCAGTCAGTGCCTCATGCCACTCCCTGACATGTGCATTGGGTTGGAACTCTTCCCATCTTCCTGTTGGTTGTTTTCAACAAAACTTGGATGAGCCCCAAGACCCTAGACATCAAAGCTCTTGGATATGCAGACTCTTGAGGTATCTGTAAGGCTGGAATCAGATGATGTCATTGCATAGCTGCTCAATTTGAAGTTTAGTTGAAGACCTCCATAAGGAGGATTTCCAGTTTCCCCCAGGCTGAACCTAATAAAGTTGCTGATATGGCTTCCAGCCTCTTACTTCCTCTTCTGTTTACTTCTTTGATGACCCATATGGGCGACAACTATGATCTGAGGCAACACCAGGATGCCATTGTTCCTTGTTACTGGAAGACACAGTGACCCACTGAACTCATTGATGTACATAGTAATCCCAGCACTTGGGAGGTGGAGGCAGGAGGATCAGAAACTCAAAATCATCTTCAGCTACACAGTGAGTTCCAAACCTGCTGGTTCCGGGCTATCTGAAACAGAACAAACAAGGTAGAAGGTCAATGGTCTTTGCAGCCACTTCCTCAGAGCAAGAACACTGAAAACTACTGGGTAAGCTATTGCTTCTTTTTTGCCTGCGAGCAGTCTAGGGGCTGGGGTTAGATATAACTCAGTCCAGTAGAATATTCGTCTATCATACTTGAGGCTTAGCGATGGAGCTGGGGAACCTTCATTTTAGCATGTTAACAGGTTACCAAAGGATACTGCCTGGGGCATGTTTCAGGAAACCTGGGGCCCTGCTTTCTTTTCATAGTTGAGAACAAAGAGCCCACTGACTGTATCTGCTTTGGCAGTTTTTATGTGTGTGGGCCTCCTACAAGACCCTCACCCTTGAGCCTTCCAGGTGTATTCTCTCTACTGTTCCTATCAGGATGAACTGGCAGGAACCATCTCCTGAGGGGGGGTGCTAAAGCTCTTGCCTTAAAAACAGAACAACAGCGAACAAATGAGCATGCCAGCATTTGATATACAGGGAGTACAGTACTGATACGCAGTCAGTGGAGCATTTTATAAAAAAATTTGTAAACCTAAAGGGATATCTTCCTAATTTGAATGGTTGACAGAGGTTCTTTTGTTGAGCTGGTGTCTCTCATCTCCTGGTCTGCCATTTCTTCTATTTCTCTTTGCCATGAAAGCCAGAGAGATGATACAGGCTCAAAAACCTTTGTGTGCAGCAAGGCCTTTGGGTTCTTCCACATAAGTCAAAAAGGGTGAGCGACACACCGAGTATTCCACATGGCTGTTCAGGTGCGAACGAGTTGGCCAAGTTCCATTAGGAAACAGTCTGGATCTTATGTTTAGTTAGTTAGGACCTGTTTTCAAGGCCAGCTTTAAAAAAATCAGGCTCCAGCTAATAGTGTAACCAAGACCTGTAGTCTCAAAACAGTGTGAGGGTGAAGCTTTTCAGGACCCCAGGGCCTTTTCCATTTTCCTCTTTTGGTTTTTTGAGTCAGAGTCTCATGTAGCCCAGGCTAGTCTTGAACTGTCTCTGCGAGTTCCTGATCCTCCTGCTTCCCGACAGGCTTTTTTAATGACAAGTGTGCAGTAGCAGTCTGGGCTCCAGGACAGTTGATTGTATTTCTTTATCCAGTGCTCTGGTCCTAATGATGGTTTTTTCATGACATACAAAGCTTGTTTGCCCAGTAAATGACTGAGACCTGGCTATGAAATTCAAGCCCAAACTGGTTTTTCAGGGCCTTGGAGAGTCTCTATTCAGCAGCCCCATCTGATCTAGCCCAACTTTAATTAGTTTTATAAAACAAGATGCAGGATCGATAACAGAGATAGAGATGAGAGAATGATCAGCTGCACACAGCTGTCCGTGGCAGCCTGTCGACTGGATTCTGATTGGGACAGTAGAGTTTGAAAGCCATTAGGGGTTTGTGGGTGGGAGTATCTGAGCTCTGCTTTCCATCACATTTAGTTCCTAACCCTGGAGGTTACCCAAAGCTAAAGGAGAAAGCACATCTTCTCCCTGCCCTGCCCCTCCACGTGGGTGGCACTGTGTTCCTGCTGTGGCCTTAGGACGGTGAGTCATAGCCGGTAGGTAAGGTGCTCCTCCTGTTTCCTCTTGTGCTCTGTCATTTGAGAGAGCAATTTATTTCCTGCTTGGGAAGGCTTGTTCTCATCTTTTGCATAACACACACACACACACACACACACACACACACACACACACACACACACACCCACCCACCCACCCACCCACCAGACAGGGATATCAGATGGACTTTCACCTCAGCTCTTACTGGACAGGATAGTCTCTTTCTCCTTTGTAAGAGATGTTGTCTTAGGGGTTCTAATGCTGTGTTAAAACATCATGACCAGAAGCATCTTGGCGGGGGGTGTATTTCAGCTTACAGTCCCATATCACAGTTCATCTTTGAAGGAGTCAGGGCAGGAACCTGGAGTCAAGAACTGAAGTGGAAGCAAGAACTGGGTTGCTCAGTTTGCTTTCTTGTACACGACCACATGCCTGGGGGGGGGGGGGGGTTCCCGCATTATCAATCAAGAAAATGCCCATAGGCTTGTCCACAGGCCAACCTTATAAAGGCATTTTCTCATTTGAGTTTGAGAAATGACCCTAGCTTGTATCAAGTTGTCAAAACAACCAACCTCTTCCCTATCCCCACCTCCCAAAAAGCTAGCCACAGCAGATATTTGTACCAACTGAATGAAATAGTTTCGTCTTATGTTTTCAGTTCTGACAATTTATTTCTTTTTGTGTGGATGTATGTTTGTGGACATGAAAGGCTCATTGTATGTCTCAGGTTAGACTTGTACTAGAGATTCTCCTGTCTCAGCCTCTTGAATGCTGAGATTGTGAGAGCTATTATGTCTATGCTTAGCTTTATTTAGATTTTTATTACATTCATTATTTGCACACGTGTGTGCATGCATGTGTGAGGTGGTGTGTGTGTGTGTGTGTGTGTGTGTGTAGAGGGCAGAGAACGATTTGGAGTGGAGTTGGTTTTCACCTTCCACTGAATGGATTCTGGGGATCAAACTCAAGTAATCAGGCTTGGAGATAAGAGCCTTTTCCTGTTTACACACTGAGATATCTCACCAGGTTTCTTTTTTCTTTTTTCTTTTTTGGAGATAGGATCACATGCGGCCTAAGCTGGCCTTGAAGTTAGTAGGCAGCTGACTTTGAACTTCTCCTGAGTATTTAGATTTACAGAGTGTGCCATCAAGCCCAGTTTTCTTCAGCGCTTGGGATCAGACCCAGGGCTTATTCATGTCGGGCAAGCACTCCTATAATTGAGCTTTATCCCCAGTCTTTTCGGTTTTGAGACAGGGTCTCAGGTATTACAAACATGAGACTAGGATGACCTTGAACTCCTAATCCTCCTGCCTTATCTCTGCAATGCTGAGACATTGGAAGGGCCTTGGCTCTGGGATATTGATTATTTTTAACGAGTAAACGTTTACCTGAGTTACCTACATCTAGTAGTTGTCCAAGAAAGCCTCTTATTTCCCGTTGGTTCTTTGAGCATAAAGAACCTTGTGGCTCAAAGTACAGACTCATTTCCCAGTTAGAGATAGATGTGCTGTGTGCTTAAGGCCTTGACCTTGCGTATTTCAGATTTGCGTGCCTTTCTTGATGGGTGTCCACCTTTTAGTCCTCCGAGCTGTCACCATCCCTGTGCAGCACAGGCTCTATGCATCCTGAAGCCCTGCTTCACATTTCCTAAGACAACATGTTCTGAGGACAAGGAAAGCTGGTAGACAGGCCATGGCTGTGGCATTTCATCCTCTACATAAACAAGCAGTGTGTTTATGCGAATTTGGGCTGTTGTCATGTCTGTCTGTGACATTTCATAAATTAGCCAGCTGGACAAAAAAAATATGTGAAGGAGGCACATTCATTCATTTATTCTGTTCTTTAGGAAGATTATTGAAGTGTTTCATTAAAAATTATTGTGGTGGGAATGATGGTACATGCCTGTAGTCCCAGTATTAGATCAGGCTAGCCTTGGCTACACAGCAGATTTACGGCCATCCTGAATTACCCGAGTCAATGTAAATATATTTCATTTATTATTATTGAATACTTTATGTATGAAAAGAAGCTGTGTTTTGTGACATAGAGGAAGAACACAGTGCCTTGGGAATCACTGACCATCAGGTCAAAAAATGAAGTCCCTTTCCCAGGGTTATCAGATGAGACAATGGCCTGCGTATTGTAACTCTTAAAAGATACTTTAAACAGTTCTGTTTAAAAAGCATTAAGGAATAGGGCTGAGAAAGGTTCTGAAAATAGAATTCATTTTGCCTGTGATGTACAGTTTGTAGTGATGCTGCCGAGTGGCCTTTATACACAGAAGGAGAGGGATGGATTTGTAATTTGTGGTGGTTTTTGGGACTGGGTTTTTCTTTGTATCCCTGGCTTCCCTGAAATTCACTCTGTAGAGCAGGCTGGACTTGAACTCAGAGATACCCCTGCCTCTGCTTCCCAAGTGCTGAGGCTGGAGGCATGCACTACTACCACCTGGCATTTGTGGTCTTAAAAGGGGGTAATGGGCAGAGGGCGTGGGAGAAAGGGTTATAGTTAAGAACCACCTTTCCAATTGTCCAAGCCATTGGAATAGGTAATAGATGCAGTAATAGGATGCTGATGGGCAGGGGAGAGGGACTGAGCTCCCAGCAGCTGGACAGGCTTTCAGGAAGATTGTTTGCTTGCCCTGGAGATTGTTTGGCCTTCTCAGTAGATGCCCTTAGGGCATTCCAGGTGTGAAATACTTTCAGGATTCACAATTTTATTTTCCCTGCTCATGTGTTGAACCACTTGGTAAGTGTCACAATTTTACCATTAAAAATGTAAAACTAGAACTGGAGAGATGGCTTAGAGGATAAGAACACTTAGTGCTTTTGTAGAGGACCTGGATGCAGTTCTCAGCATTCACAACACGTGGCTCCGAACCATCTGTCATTCCAGTTCTGGGGGATCTGATGCCCTCTCACCCCCACAGATATCTGCACACACAGAGCACACACATTCTCATGGAGGCACACACGTGCATACAATGCATGAAAATAGCAAAGATATTAAGACAGTCCCTTAAAACTTCCCTCGGTGATGTCTGACAAAGCAGACACTAAGCACAGGGCAGGCTCTCACTGCTGCTTGCGGCTGAGCCTGCATCACCTTGATATTGAACGGAATGAGTAGGTCTCCGCTGGGTTTGCTGCATTTCGTTCTGGTAGGGATGAGGGGAAAACATCTTGGACAAATTAAGCATGGTTTGCCTTTTGCTTTTCTTCTCATTTTTTAAAAGACAGGGTCTCTCATAGTCAGGCCAGCTGGCCGCAGACTTACTAAGTAGCTGAGGAATGACCCTGGATTTTGTGATCCAGCTTCCACTTCCTGAGTGCTGGGGTTATAGCAGTGTGCTGCCACACCTGGCTTCTGCTGTGTTGTGGAGGGAATTCAGGGCTTCACCTAGACAAGCACTATAACACCTACCCATAGCCCCAGCCTTTGATTTTACCTTTCTGAATCTTGCAATTCTTGTGTAGGGTTCAGGTCTTGTGGGCTTTCCTCTAATCAGTTTAGCACGTCTGCTGCTGTCCTTGTTCAGCTCCTGTTTAGTAGTCATGTTGGTGAGACTTTATGGGTGTAACTTTTGCCATTACTAGGAGACACAGCCTCATACTAAACTCCCTGATCTCTTGCTTTTGCCGCATCTTCCACAATGTTCCCTGAGGTTTAGGTGAAGGAGTTGTTCTGTAGATGTATCCATTGGGACTGGGCTCTACAGATCTGCATTTTGATTGGTTATGGAGTGTTGATAATCTGTTATTCTCCAGTTGTTTTTGTAGTTGACCCCTGTCAGTTGAGAGTGGATGAAACAAAGGAATAAAGTGTTTCTCTCCCATTCATTGAGAAAGAATGGGCATCTCTATGCATATGTGACTGGTGTATAACTGGTCCCATGCTTGCCTTTACTGCAGACATTGTGTTCATTGAACATGCACACACAATATATATGTATATATACATATATATGTATATACGTATTCATATATATGTTTTTTAAAACTATGTTTTTATAGTTCATTCCAGGCTCAAATTAGTTTCAGCTTCCTCAGTGCTATGATTAGAGGTATATACCATGTCTGGTCAAAGAATTTTTTTAATACAGAAAATTATCATTAAACATTATAGATCTAAGCCAGCAGGTTCTAGCACATGCCTTTATTCCTAGCACTCAGGAGGCAGAGGCAGGTGGATTCCTGTGAGTACAAGGCGAAGCTGATCTACAGAGTGAGTTCTAGGACAGCCAGGATTACACAGAGAAACTCTGTCTCGAAAAACCAACCAACCGACACACCAACCAACCAACCAACCAACCAACCAACCAACCAAATAAATATACATGCATCTAAAGAGAGGCATGTTAGTATGTAGTGAAATATCTACCCTGCTTGCAATTGTTGTACTGACCACACCCATTGGGATGTGGGGACAGGTGTGGGGGTGAACTGTGGGGACTAGGCCTGGGGTCCTGGACCCCAGGTCGATCTCTTACTTCCTGATTGGAGACAGAGCATTCGGGAACATCCATGGGACAGGAACCTGCAGCAGTTATCTGTTTCTGGTGTAAGTGATTTCTTCCCGAATAAACATCCATCAGCCTATTGTTTCCCAGATTCTTATTTCCCATGCAGTATTAGTACATGTTCTATATACACTGGGGATGCTAAAGTTGGAGTATTAAAGTTTTAGGCTAATCTGGGCTGTGTAGTGAAATTTTGTCTAAAGGAAAAATCAACATGCAAAATCCCCCAACAAACAAAACAATTTCCCAAACCATTACAGTGAATCCATTTAGTACCATGCTGAGTATATAGTTCAGTGGCAATGGATGTGTTGAGAGTCCTGAGTGATTTTATCATTTATGCTGAGTCTGCTCAGCCACCTGTTCCGTGTCATCTCCTGGCCTCTGTAACTGCCATTCTATCCTTACTCTCTAAAATGCATTTATTCTGAACACTTATAGTAAGTGCAATCATGATATTTATCCTATTGTGTCTGGCATATATTACCTAGCATAGTATTTTCCTTGAGAGAAGGTCTTGCTATGTAGTTCATTCCAGCCTAGAATTTGTGGTGATCCTCCTGCTTCTGTGTGCCTACACACATGGTTGTTGTATGTTTTCAAGGTTGATCCCAGCATATGTCAGAAAGCCATCCTTTTTAAAAGACCAAATAATATTCTGATTATGAATGCATGTTTCCCCCTCTATTTTTATTTATTTATTACCGTGTATCTTGTATGTGTGTGGGGGGAGGATGAGCATGTATGGTGTTCATGTGTCACTGTGTGCTTGTGGAGGTCAGGGTGCAACTTCTCAGGAGTGACTTTTCCACCTGTTGAGTTGTGGGTCTTGTTTGGCAAACACTTTCACCACGGAACCTCCTTGAGGCACTGTATGTTTTTTGTTTGTTGTTCATTCATTCTTTGGACACAAACCTCTTCCTTCTGTTCTCAGTGTGGACAGTGCTAGGAGCTGCCTCAGTCTGGTCACTGTGTCTGCTTTGTTCCCACGTGCTGAGGAGATGCTGTATGGTTCAGGAACTCCAGGGGGTCCTGCTAGAGAATCCATCAGGCTGTGTCTGCTCTGCTCAGTTTTTTTTTTTTTTTTTTTTTTTTTTTTTTTAGAACTGAGCAACTGTAACCATGTTTGTGAGAAATGTCCTCATATTTATCAGCCACTTGGAATTTTCAACTAGAAACAAGAACAGAGTGTCCTTTGGTCATGTGTTTTTTTTTTTTTTTTTTTTTTTTTTTTTGTTAATCGTATCATGGAAGTTTCTGTTTGTTCCTTGCATGTCAAGTGTTTGGGTACCTGCTAGTTCCGTACTTTCTTTCACCTGATTTATACTCTTCCATCTTTGAACACTTTTTTGTATTTTCCATAGCAGTTGAGATATTGATTAGATATACATACAGCATCACTCTGAACCATAAAAGCAGATCTGCTTAGGATGTGTTGGTTCGTTTTGCTACATTTAAGATCCGATGTCAGCTTTTGATTTGTTTTGGCTACAGAAGAGGAAGTATTCCTGCTGTTAAAAATAAACATTAAGAAGATAGTCAACAGAGAAGTATTTAGACAGCAGGGGCCAGCTTTCACATGGAGTCTAAATAGTGTGGGAAGAGGGTTCTATTGTTAGATATCTCGGCGATACATTGTCCTGTGGCTCATTGATAGCATTAGACATCTGTAGTTTTTTTTCTTTGCATCTTAATTTTTATTATGCATATCCATTTTATTTTATTTGTGGATGCTTTGCCTGCATATATGTGTACCGCATTCATACTTGGTGCCTGGCAGGTCAGGAAAAGGCATTGGGTCCCCTGGAATTGGAGCTAGAGATTGTTGAGAGTCTCCCTGTGGATACTGGGAATTGAACTTGGGTCTTTGGCAAGAACCACAAGTGCTTTTAACCATTGAGCTATTTCTCTAGCCACATACTCCCTCTCCCCTTTTTTTTCCAGACAGAATCTCACTGTGAAGTCCATTTGGCATGGAACTTGTAGTAGTGCTCCTGCCTCTGCTTAACGTGTGTTTACATTATAGGTATGTACTATACCTGTCTTAAGTTTTTTAGTTTAAACTATTTTATGGGAGGGTGGGGGAATGATGGGGTGAGTGAAAAGATGGATTATATTACTTCTGCTGATTTTGTTTTTATTGGATACCAAGAATTTTCACTTGAGTCAGAGTACTTCCCACTCTCTTAGCCAGGCATGTTGACACAGGCCTGTAATCCTCGACAATTACAGGTGGAGGCCAGGAGATTGGAAATTAAAAGCCAACCTGGATTACACAGTACCTAGCTCACAAAATAGAAAAGTAAGTGTGTGTGTGTGTGTGTGTGCGCGCGTGTGTGTGTGTGTGCGCGGACCTTTTCCAAAAAGCGTGGATAT
>NW_026125290.1:0-177919 GCF_943737965.1 Phodopus roborovskii
ATATGATCTCTAATATCAATCGATAGTGTATCTAATATGAAAATATAAAGGTTTTGGGTGTGCAGGGCCGTGGCATACCTGTGGGCCAGAATATGATACCATGTGAGATGACTCTCTGCAAATACCTCCAGGCATAGAACCTGTGTTGTCAGAGCACCTTTACCCACCGAGCCATCTCACCAGCACTGTGCTTAAAATTAAAAAACAAAACAAAACAAAACAAAAAAAACCTTACAGTGTCTAGCTAAGGATTTAAAACAGATCCTTGAGTGTAGTGGCATCTTGCCTTGACAGTGAACTTCTAAGTATTTAAACCCCGCCTTCACTTGACATGATGACTCAAAATGTCTAAGAAATAAAACTCTTACATGAAACAAGAGGATATGACCCTCTCCTGGTAGCTGGGATTCATTCTGTGATGGTCCAGATAGAATAAGGTTTGAACATCGAAAGATGTTGAGACAGAAGGAGGGCATCAAACATTTAGAAGCATCAGGAGAACTTACAGGAGGAAAAATAAAGTATGGGGCAAATGACAAGTAGGAAACAAGGTATGAGGCCATAGAGGCTCAAAGACAAGCACACCGTAAGCCACAGTGTACAAGAAAGAAAGGAAGCACTCTGGGTCTGCTGTGGGCTTAAGAACTTGTGGTCTGTCATGGTTCCTCCCAAATTCTTCCATTGAAACCTACCCTGAGGTGATGTTACTGAGCAGAGCGCCTGTAGAGAATTGGTTCCCTTAGGCTTTTGTAAAGGAAGTATAAGAAAGGGTTGGGGACATCACATAGTAGTGGCCTGGCTTTCTAGCATATGCTCCAAAACCCTCAGTTCTAACCCCATTGAGAGAGGGCAGAGACAGAGACAGAGAAGAGACACAGAGACAGACCAGAGAGCTACCTTGCCCTTCCCACCATGCAAGGATACCGGGGGAAGTGCGCTTGCCCTGAAGGAAGTGGCCCTCACCCGATGGAATCTGCTACCCTGACCTTGGATATCCAACTCTAGACCTCTGACAAATAAACGCCTGTGGTTGCACAAAGTCCCTTCTCTCTTTTATTCGGCTATAGAAACCAGGAATAGACTTAGACAGTGGTGGGCATGCAGGAAGAAAGCCCAGCTCTGAGGCTGGCTTCCTAGCCCAGTCCATGCTCCTTGGGCCAGCCGCTACACTCCCCTTTGTCTTAGCACATTCTCCTATGACATGAGGGGATAATCATAGTATCTGCCTCACAGGTGTTAGAAATCAAACAAGCAAAAGTAGCTGTGTTAACTAGGAAGCTACTACTGAGTTTAGAGGTGGGGTTATAAAAGATCTGAGCCAGGTACTAAAGATAATGATGGGGAGTATGGGGGGAAAGATACTGGGCAGTATAGGATGGCAGGCACGTGAGACACGTTTGGCCAAATTACGAGCTGTGGTAAGAATGATGGGCTTCTGTGAATAGGAAGGTTTGTCAGAATGTAGGTGTGAATCAAGGAGATGGTTGGTGACATAACCAACCCAAACACCTCAACCTCTTGGGAACAGGCCCCTTTTAACACCTTTGGCATTGAGTTCTGCAACACAGTGAACACTCAGTAATACGCAGCTACCAGCCCAGGTGTTGCTGCCTGTGAAGTCCTGCCAGGACCTCTTATGATTATGTATTTTCCATTGTCAAGTAAACACTGCTTAAGGCACTAGTGAGGTACACTTCTGTGTGTGTGACTCTGAGAACCCTTCCAGAGAGAATGTCAGCTGGCTAGGGATGATCTGTCCTGAATGTGGCCTGCACCATCATCCGCTCTGTGGTCTTGGACTGAATGAAAGAGAACAAGGAGAAAGCAGCTCAGGGTCAGCATGCCTAGACCCACACGGATATGAGCAAGGAGCCCCTGGCTCCAGTTGCTATAACCAGGAACTGCCCCTGCAGCCAGGCCTTCCCAGACAAGGTGGACTATATGCTCACTTAACCGGGAGGAACCCTTCCTAGCTGGGGAGCAGGCCAACTTTGAGTTTTCCCTGAGGTTTTGCTGTGTGGAGAAGGAATGGAGTTCCAGCAATGGCCCGAGGCCAAGGCTTTGAGGAAGCTATGGCTTCTTTCTGAGAACTAACTCTTCCTACACTAAAAGGCTATGGTTGTTTGTCCTAAGGCTACTTGCTGTGTGCTAGGTCTGTGAAACACTTGAGATACTTGTATTCCCCTCATGTAATATCCCTTGATTAGCTTCCTGCCAACTTTGCTGACACTGTCACATATTTTTCCTTTCAGGAAAACTGTAAGATGCTATATTGTAGCAAACTTGGTCGGCATAAGACATAGCTTGTGCAAGATCTACCGACCCCGTCCTTCCCCTACCCTCTGTCCGCTTCATCCTCTGGCCATTCCCCTTAGCACCCTTTCACTGAAGAATGACCTGCTAGTCCAAGTCATTTCCTCTCTTGAGTTGCTGCCTATCAAGTATTTGGTCACAACAGCTTAATGGTACCCGACTATTAGAGGCCTCGTCCTTGCTCTTCATGACAAGGATTCTTCCTCAGGAAGGTATGAGACTTCATCCCTGTTGACAACATTTGGGTCTCACAACTTTGAAAGTGATCACACCTTTCCAATAAAAATTGAATACCCTGGAATCCAGATGTGAGAGGAAGGAGTGATAAGAAAATGGGGACAAGACCAGGCCACGAAACAGACAGCTGACCTGAACAAGGGGGAGCTCATGGACCCCCAGACTGATAGCTGGGAAACCAGCATTATACCAACACAGACACCCTGAACTTGGGATCTCACTTAGAAGGCCTGGGCAGTCTAAGGGACCTCTGACAGTGGAACCGGGATGTATTCCTGGTGAACAAAAGGACTTTGGGAGCACATTCCCCATGCAGGGATTCTCCCCTAACCTAGAGGCAGGAGGAGGGGCCTAGTCCCTACTCCAAATGACAGATTGTGTTGATCCCTCCTGGAAGGCCATCACCCTCCCTGTGGAGTGGACGGGGGGGGGGGGGGGGGGGGGGAATGGGATGGGAGGGGAGTCAGGGGGCATGGGAGGGTGGGAGGGTGGGAGAGAGGGAGGGATGAATAGGTGGAGGGAGGGAGAGAGAACTGGGATGGATATGTAAAATAAGAAAATAACAATAATGATAATAAAAAGAACATGCATATTCAGGAAAAACAGAATTAAGCTACCAGTTGAAATTAGTGCCTTTAATTCCAACACTAGGGAGGAAGAGGCAGGCAGACTTCTGTGAGTCTGAGGCTAACCTGGTCTTACAGAGTGAGTTCCAGGGAAGCCAGGACTGCTACATGGAGAAACCCTGTCTTGAAAAACCAACCAACCGCAACAAACAAACAAAGAGAAAGAATTAAGTTACCTACAAACCCAGAGCTATGGAAAAGCATAGAATCAGCACTGAGCAGCCTCAGAAGGGCAGAGAAAGCACATTATATGACGGCTAATATGTGAGCATCCAAAGGTTAGTTAACTGAAGTATGTGTGTGTGTGTGTGGGGGGGGGTGCCCTGAGCATAACAGTTTATATACTTAGAGAAGGCAATTTTCTGTAAATACCTCAGCTATTGAGCTTATGAGAAATGGTTCTTTTTTAAAGGCTAGATATCCCCTGCTGCTGCATCTCTGGCCTGATGTAGGGGAGCAGCTATCAGAGACAAGCCAGGGTAAAGGTGCCTGGAGGGTCATATGCCCCACCTCCCTCTAATCAGAGTGGAAAAGAACCAGGCACTGGGGAGACCTCCCTGGAAGAGAAGTCTTGGCCCTGGGGTCACTTGGCAGAGGCTCAACCCCCGGTGAGTACTTGTAATCCCTCACCCATTAATGTTTCCTAGCACTTGCCAATTTTTCATTGCATTTCTAATACAGCTACCATTAGCCTGCTCTCAGGCAGCCTGCCTCCACAGGGTTGAGGGTGTCTGTCTTTCCTTGTAGATTCCCAGGCTTGCTCTTCCAGCCTAATTAAACTGTTGATTCCACCTTAGTCTCCATTTCACCCAACTCAACGTTTATGGAGGCCAGTGCCTCGATAAATGTTCAAAAGCATCTGGAATTACTGTCTTCCATATTTGGGCCTCAGTTCCATTCTTTCCTGGTCATCCATATTGTCTAGGATGGTGTACTTGGTTTTTCTTCCATATCTTAGTCCTTTTCCGTCTGAAAGAAACAACAAAACAAATGCTCAGAATGGAACCTGGGATCTTTCCCACCTAACTAAAGGGTTCACCTGAAACTTAGGCGCTGGAGTTCCTTTAACCAATGTTCACCTGCATACAGCCCAGGCAGCTTTTTCCCCACAAGTAATGCCTCACTCAGAAAGATGTGGGTGAGCAAGATTCCCTCAAATCAGTGAGTGCTAACCAAAAATGCCCAGAAACAGGACTGAAGCCAACAGCCAGAGAGAGGGGCCCATGGAAGAAGTGATAAGACAGTTAAACCCTACAATTGTCTTAGAAACAACTTTCATTTTTCCCCACAAAATATAAAACTGGCTGCCCCTTGGTGTCTCATGTTAAGTCACAAAGCATGGCTCAAAAACATTCATTAAAACTACACTAAATTCAGGAAGCAGATCTCCATGAGTTTGAGACCAGCCTGATCTACATAGCAAGTCCCAGAACCAGGGAAAAGTAGTGAGACACTGTCTCAAAACAGACAAACCACTACAGTAAGGCAGTCACCTTGTTCTGATCATGTCGCTAAGAGCAAGGGTTTCTCACTCTCACTCAGTGCTTGCTAGCTGGAGACTTAGCGAATGTCACTTAAGACTTCTGTGTCCCATGCCCTGGCTTCCAGAAGAGTCCCTTTCTCCTGTGGTTGCTGGGGGGGCCAAATACAACACTACAGTCAAAGTCGTCACTGAATCAAAATGGCAAATGCTGAGTAGCTATTCAAGGTCAGCACCATGCACTTGTCATACACAACCCTGAGATGTGAGTGTTTAAAGCCACATTCAGTAGGGGACCCTCTCCCCCCACGTGAGTCTGAGTGCTTAATGAGTTTGGGCCTCTTTCTAAGGTGTTGTCTTTCCTGCCATACCCACTGCTGGGAATGCAATCACAAGTAAAATTCAAACAAATTAAGGGTAACTTATGGAAACATCCCATCTTTAGATAACAGAGTGCTTTGTATCAGAAAATGAGCTACTGTCTTCTGACGTCTAGTGATATCTTTTCTTACAATCTCCTCATGAGGGCTGAGCATGGGGTCCGGGAGACTCTTACACTGAGGCAGCCCAAGGGATTCTCGAAGTCCTTTCCTTTGGTGAAAAATACGAGGAAAAATCTAAATCAAAAGTTCCCTTGCCTCTCTTCAAGTTTTAGGTGACTAAAGGATTCCAGTTGTTGCTTCCTATAACCAAGTCTACAAATTAGACCCACACATTTCTAAACTATCTTTCTCTACTGACAATCAGAGGTTAGACAATGTTAGACAATCAGAGGTTACTATTAGATTTGGGGGGCAGTGATTTGGCTGAGGGACTGAGTACTACTTAGTGAATGCAAGATACTAGGTTCAATTCCTAAAGGTGAGCGTGTCAATGAGTAAAAGCTTTCTCCAGAGGTGATCCATTTACTTAGATGCACATGCCTGGAAGGATAAAGTGCATCATACCATGCCCATGAAGTCCAGTTTGTTTTAAAAAAAACTGGCTGTCAGTTAAGCAGTAAGACAAACCCCAAAGATACAAGCCCAAAGCTGTTCACGACCCCAGTAAAGAGCCTTCTTTTTCCCAAACTGATAATCACATTAGGTACCTCCTGCAGCAGCAAACGCACAGCCAAGTCACTGCTCCAGTTACCACTGTCAGGGTCAATGCCAATGCTGCCACATAGAATACACTCCACTCTGCAAAACAAGAAGACAGAGCGTGCAATGATAAACCATTTGCTAATCAGCTTTATTCTGACAACTCTCAATAAGTCTATCTGAGCAGAGGCCAGCTGTGATGCTGGGATCACTATGTAGGGCAGGAAACAGAGCCTAGCCAGGTGCCATGCAAATTGAAACAATAGACTAATGACTTTGTCTATTTGGTTGAAGGACCTCATGAAGCACATAACTCAGGGACCTCAGGCACATAGTTCAGGCTAACTTGAGAGCAGGAAACCCAAAGTAGCTGAAGCAAATCAGTGAAGCAACTCTGCATCCTACATATAAATATGTGAAATATTAACATTCTAGAATTCCGAGAATCATAACCTTCCTTCCTAAAAGGTCTGTATGGTATTTTCCTCCTCTTCCTTCTCCTCTCTCTTCTCCTTCTCTCCTCCTCGACATTCCCAGTGCTGGGATTATGGATGTGCACCCAGCGCTTGGTTTTATGTGGTGCTGGGGATAAAGTTTTGAGTGTGCTAGGCAAGCACTCTACCTACTAAGCTATATTCCCAAACCCATGGCATGGTCTTATAAAGCAAGTCAAGTGTCTGCTTGTTGCCTGTGGCATGAAGATATCTATCAAGGTCAATTTTGGAACTACTCTTTATTCCTTCTACATCCTAAGCTTTACAGTAATAACTTAGGGTCATATGCCAATGGGTGCCCAAGACAATGGCACATGCTTTTAATCCAGCACTTGGAACACAGAGGCAGGCAGATCTCCGTGAGTTCTAGACCAGCCTGGTCTACATAAAGAGCTCTAAAGAGCTCCAGGACAACAAGGACAACATAGAGGCCCAGTCTCCAAAAAAAAAACAAAACAAAACAAAACAAAAAAAAAACAAAAACAAAAACAAAAAACAAAAACAAACAAACAAACAAAAAAAACCAAATCACCAATGAGACAGAGACTCATACTTAACCTGATTAAATATCATGCCATCTCCCTAGAATAGCAGCCTGAAGCTGGCTCATTTCTGATGTTTGTAGAGAGTTAAAGAACATGACATGGCAGGTAGCTCTTAACATTTTTCTGACATTTATGTCCATCTGGACCCCCAAAATGGCAAATTTATTCTTAGGAATAAACTGCCATGAAAATACAGTTTTCTAGCTGAGTGTGCTGACTCAGACAAGTAATCCCAGCACTTAAAAGGTGGAAGCAAAAAGATCAGGGTTCAAAGGTTATCTTCTGCTGTGTAGAAAATTCAGAGTTAGAGAAAAATCAGGCTGTATAATAAATTGCATATAAATTTATTATATATGCTTGCTATAGAGTTTATATTTTGTTTTTATGTGTTGAGTGTGTGTGTGTGTGTGTGTGTGTGTGTGTGTGTGTGTGTGTGTGATTTTCTCCCCAAAGAGATTGGGCAATGGGGCAAGATTGTGATTTCTGTGGCTGGTACCTGCTTGGGCTAACTCCTAGCAGTTTGGGCCACATTTCCCATTTTGTATTTTCCCAGTTAGGGGCTATACGATCTTAAGTTTCCAGCATCCTAAGCCATGGCACATATAATCTGGGGCAGAAATCTCAAAGCAATTGTTTCTTAGCACTGCCCTGCCAAATCTATCTCTTAGGAGGTATTGCAGATAAGTTTCTGGAGACAGATTGGTAAGAATGGGGTTGGGCCAGGTGTATGTGGTGCATGCCTTTAGTCCCAGCACTCAGGAGGCAGAGGCAGGCAGATTTCTGTGAGTTCGAGGCCAGCTTGATGTACAAGAGCTGGTTCCAGGACAGCTTCTAAAGCCACAGAGAAACCCAGTCTCGAAAAAACCAAAAGGAAAACACAAAAAAACAAAAGAATGGGGTAGGATGGTTCTAGATGCTAAGCCAGGGAAAGATGAGTGTCTTCAAGAACAGCACCAGAAGCCATCACACACACACACACACACACACACACACACACACACACACACACGCACACGCACACACCACACACACAATCACACACACACACACTACTCACCACAGTTGCTTTCGCCATCCCACATATAACGCTGTATGAGGTTCTCCATCCACAGATGGGAGCAAATGCAGCGTTTTGTGATGGGGTCACAGTGACCATGACCTGAACACTTCGAGAAGGCATCCTGTAAGGGGTGCAGAGATGAGATCATCATGGACAAAAGGAGGTCCCCAGGTTTCCCCTTCCATAGTGGAAGCCCAGAAGTCTCTTAAGAAGCTGAGAATGCTGACACACACCTTTCATCCCTGTACTCAGAAGACAGAGGCAGGTGAATCTCTGAGTTCAAAGCCGGCCGGGTGTGGTAGTTTGAAGAAAATGGCCCCCAAAGGGAGTGACACTATTAGAAGTTGTGGCCTTTTTGGAGTAGGTGTGGTCTTATTGGAGGAAGTGTGTCACTGTGGAGGTAGGCTTTGGGATCATATATATGCTCAAACCATGTCCATTGTTTCAGATCACTTCCTGTTGCCTGTGAGTCAAGATGTAAGAACCCTCAGGTCCCTCTCAGGTCCCTCTCCAGCCCCCATGTCTGCCTGCACACTGCCATACTCCCAGCTGCCATGCTCCCCACCATGACAATGATGGAGTGAATTTCTGAACTGTTAGCAACCACCTCAGTTAAATGCTTTCCTTTGTAAGAGTTAACATGGTCATAGTGTCTCTTCCTAGCTGATCCACAAAGTGAGTTCCAGGACAGCCAGAGCTACACAGAGAAGCCCCATCTTGAAAAAACAAAACAAAACAACATCTCTTATAAGTCAAGCACCTAAAATCCTAGCACTCAGGAGGCTGAAGCAGGAAGACTGCAGCAAGTTTGAAGCTAGTCTCAGCTACACAGCCATCACTAGGACAGTCAGGACAACATGGTAAGACCCTATCTCAACCCTCATCACTACCACAACAGTAGCATAAACTCTCACCATGCAACAGCTCATCAGGAAGCAAGTTTAGGGAAAAGCCAATCCATGCCATAGTAAGAGCCTTAACGTTTACCAAGACAATGAACTAAGAAATGCGCAATGGGAACAATTGGGAGTGCACAGTGGTGTGTCTTTATTGTAACACTATTTAAAAACATCCCTACAGTCCACAGGCCAGAAGAGTAGTTGTGTGATTACAGAACACATCCAGGGAGGGAAACCAAGCAGCCATGAATGTCTCATGGAAAAGACATTCTAAAGGGTTTGGGGAAGTAATAATAGTATGAATAAAGCTTAAAGACACATTACAAGGGCTATGATTTAACTCAGTTGTAGAGCCCTTTGCCTAACATATATAAGACACTAGATTAAGTCTCCAGAAACTACACAACTACACACACACACATAAACATGCTAAAAACACCAAATTATCATGATTGCATTATATTTCCTAAAGATGGAGCAACTTGGAAGAAATACATTAGAATAGTAGCATAACGAAAGTTATGTCTAGGCAACAGGAACTCTAAACTCTACAAACAATACAAACAAGAGGATTGCTTTCTTCTTTGTCCTTTTGGGATAGTTCAGATTTTCTACAATAAATAAATCACTGCTTTGAGCACTTAGAAAAACAAAAGATTCTACTTTAAAAAAAAAAAAACAATCAAATTACCAAATTACTCCATATTATGAATGAGAAAGTAGACTAACAATTCAACTAACAGTATCAATTGTAGATTAACACATATCTGAAACAAATTAAATTTGTGCAAACATTATCATATTCTGGTAACTGAGATGACTACTCCATTAACATTTACTGGTGATGAAGACTGGACCATGGAACTACAAATCAGTTTGATATCCTAAAGGGACAAGCATAGCTTTAAAAAAAGTGTGGTTACTACTGGAAGACACATATAAGCTTAAATTGACAGAAGAAATTTTTGAAACAATGATGTATGACACTACTGTTCTCCGGTTTCTTTCCAAAACAAGAGTAGTTGGCAAATATGTCACAGAAAACCTACTGGAGAAATAAATGCAGAGTCCTGTGGATGGGTGGGGGAGGGGATTGAAAGGAAAACACCTGTATAAGATACCATTCCTGTTTCTATTGTCAAATACCTGGATTTAAAAGCAAAGGCTCACAGTTCAGAGGAATACAGGCATGGCCACAAGACTGAGAGGCAGCTGGTCACATCGCTCTATAGTCAAGAAGGGGGGGGGGGGTGTAAGCAGGGAGAATAGTGGTGGGATTACTGAAGTAGGCTGGGCTAGAAAACCCAAGACCTGCCCCCAGGGGTTCATCTCCTTTAGCACAGCTTCACCTCTTAAGAGTTCCATAATCCTCCAAATAGTGTTCAAAGACACTATGGGGCTCATTGTACATTCAACCACAACAGTGTTTGTGTTGTGTCTATCAAACTCCCAGAACTGGCAAGTCTGATTTTGTTTTTAATTAGACTATTTCCATGGGAGACATACCTGCTGTGTCTATCCTCAAGACCTTGTAAAGTAGGAAGGCTGCCTTCTCCTTTGAAAGCCGCCTGTGCAGATTCCGGGCCACATCAGCAGCTCTGAAAACCTTGAAAGGTGGCCCGCTCTGTCATAAAATATAATCACAGTGCTGGAGAAGAGACAATGAGAGACGGTCACATGATTAGACAGTGGCTGGCTGGCACAATGTACCACCAAAGCCATCTGACTTGCAGCGCTGGCAAGGAGACCACTATAACTCTACAGTTTGTTCTTTCACTTAGCATCTTTTTAAGGTTCATCCATACGATTCATTTTTATTGTCAACTAATATTCCATTGTATGTATGTATATTTGTATGTGTGTAAATAATTTATATAATTTCTTTGTATTTGAGTGTACATGTGGAGGTCAAGGGTCAACTCTGGATGTCATTCCTCAGAAGCTATCCAGCTTGTTTTATGAAACAAGGTCTCTTTTTTTTTTTTTTTTTTTGAGACAGGGTTTTTCTGTGTAGCCCTGGCTATCTTAAACTTACTCTGTAAACTCTGCATGAGCCACCACCATCTGGATAACAGGGTCTTTCTTTAAAAAAAAAAAAAATTGTCTTCTTAACTGCATTTATTTCATGTGTGTGACAACATGTGTATCTGTGTACCACTTGTGTGCCTGGTGCCTGCAGAAGCCAGAAGAGGGCATCAGAATCCCTAGGATTGGAGTTACAGAGAGTTGTGAGCTTTCATGAGCTGTCATGTGGGTTCTGGGAAATAAACCCAGGTCTTCTGAAGGGCAGCCGGTGCTCTTTACTCCTGAGCCATCTTCGCAGACCCTGAGATAGGGTAGTAGGGCTCTGCATGAAACCCCAAGGCACCTTGAGCAAACCTGAAGATGTGGCTGGAACATCTTGTCCCAGAGTTGTTACTGGTACTCTGCCTGATTTGCTAACACACATCTTCTGGGGAGAAGCTAAGCCCAAGAATTTGTACACTTGACCTTTGATTGCTTTCCACTGTGCTGTGAGTCAGTAAATAAGCCCGCTCCTTCCCCTCAATAAATGGCATTTGGCATTCCAGCATTCCTGTTGCACGAATGACCCGCTGTCTTGTCTTTTATTTAAATCTCTAGGCCTTTGCCGGATTAGTGGAACAGATTGTAGCACAGGAACTGCACAGGGTCTTTCACTGGAGCCCTGGGGCTCACTGATGAGGCTAAACTGGATGGCCAGTGAGCTCCAAGGATCCCCATCCTTCGACTCCCAGTGCTGGACTTACTATGCACCACCCCAGTAGGCTGACTGAGAATATCCCCCATAGGCTCACATATTTGAACACAGTGGTCCCAGTTGGTAGTGCTGTCTGGGGATTGTGGGTGGTTCAGCCGTGCTGGAGGAAGTGCTTCAGTGAGGGCAGGCTGTGAGGGTTCACAGCCTGCTCCCACTCAGGTCACTCCTGCTTGTGGCTGAAGGTGTGGCTTCTCGGCTTCCTGCTCCTTCCATCATGGCTGCAGCTGGCTGTCATGCCTCTGACATGATAGACTCTTATCCCTGTAGAACTTTAAGCTCCAAATAGACCCTTTCTTCCAGAAATTGCTGTTTTGGTCATTGTATTTTTTCACAACAACAGGAAAGCTACTACTACAGCCACTACCATGCCCAGTTTGTCCCCCCCCCACACACACACACATTTATTTGCATTGGGGGGGTGGTGGTGCACACATGCCAAAGTCCATGCATGAGGTCAGAGGACAGTTTTCTCCTTCCACCATGTGGGTAGAACTCAGGTCATCAGGCCAGTAGCAGGTGCCTTTACTTGTTGAGTCATTTTGCTTGCCCTTGTCCAGTTTTTACTTCAATTCTGGGGATTAAACTCAGGGTCTTCATGCTGGCATAACAAAAAAAAAAACCTTAGTGCCTTAGCTATGTCCTCAATCCTCATATATCATTTCTATCCATTGATGGGCATTTAGGTTGTTTACACCCTAGCTGTCATAAATCTATGTCGTGACTATCCACATTTTTTTATGTGGATGTAAGTCTTTCATCCCCCTCAGTAATTACCTAGGTAGCTAAGTCTATAGCTATGGCTTTAGATTATAGCCATCTTATAGACAAGCAGCACACAGGTTTTAAAAACATAGTGTTTGTGTGTGTGTGTGTGTGTGTGTGTGTGTGCGCGCGCGCGCGGGTCTGTGTCTGTGTGTATATGTACATGTATGCATACACGTACATGTGCTCTAATGTACATGAGGAGAACTGAAGACAGCTGGTGAGAGTTGGTTCTCTCCCTCCACCATGTGAGCCCTGATGTTTGCACTCAGGTCTTCTGGCTTGGTGACAGGAAGTCCCACCTTGCTAAGACATCTTTTGGCCCTGGGAGTGGTTTTACTTGGCATTTTCTTCAACGCTATGGATGGTGAGCATTTTTCCATGTGCTGACTGGCACACCTACTCAGATCTGCATGAGTTTCCCAGGACTGTTGCAAACAAGTTCCACAGCTTAGTCACTGAAAACAACAGCAATCTCTTGTCTATAGGTTCTGGACAGCCAAAGCCTCAAATCAAAGTGCTGGCAGGATTATGCCCTCTGGCGCTCCATAGACAGATATGTTCCAGACCTTTCTCTCAGCTTACTTGGCATTTGTTGGCATCAGGCTTGTAGATGTATCACCACCTGTGTCTCTTTATGACCTGGCGTTCTTTTCATGTGCCTCCCTGCACGTGCAGGTGTGTGTTCAAAAGGTGTGCACATGCATGTTGGGGCCAGAGGTCTTCTCAGCACCAGCTTAAATACTTTCTTGTCCTTACATTCCCTCTGCCTAACAAATTAGTTTGTTAGCTTTAAATTCAGTTTCACTCAGGGTTTTAGGATATAGGCAGAATCAAGCCAGATTCTTGGAAAAATATCACTTGAATGGGCCCTATCCCAGGTCTGATAGAATCCTCATGAGCCATCTGTCTACTTTCATCTGTCCACTGTCCATCTGTCCATGCTTCCATCAGCATTCCCTGTCTTCTGAGCTTGCTTCCAACATTCTGGAGATTGCCTGCTCCAAACCCAAACTGTTCCAAATTCCTACACGTTCTTTCAACAAGCAAGTTCCAAAAGCCTATGAACCACATGGCCAAGTTTATCATAGCATTGTCCCTACTCCTAGTACCGATTTTCTGTCTAGGTTCTTTCCCTATTGCCATGGCAAAAGCATCTTAAGGGAGGATGGGTTTTGTTTGAGTTCACGGTTTGAGGAACCTGGCAGCAAGAACTTGAGGCAGCTGGTCATGCTGCATCCATAGTCATACAGCAAGAAATGATGAACAATTATGTTCATGTTCTCCTCTTTATACAGGCCAGGACCCTCTGCCCAGGGAATGGTGACACCTGTGCTGCATGACTCTTCCCATCTCAATAAAACCAACCAAAACAATCCTTCAACAGGCTTGTCCCAAGGGTCGTCATCTAGTTAATGTTTGAGATCAAGTTAACAAATGAGATTAACAGTCACAGCACGTAGTAGCCCAATATCTGGTACAAACTGTTTCCAACAGCCCTGACTAAGCCTATGCCTGCAGGAGCCAGAGGAATCCAATGTTACCTTTGCATTGTTGTCTCAAGGCATTTGTGAAGTGTAAGATGGCTAGTGTGTCATGTAAGTACAGTCTATACAACTGTTTGACAGACAGCCCTTTAGCCCAAGGCAATTAGAGAAAGTCCAACGCTTCCAAATAGGGGAATCAAATGGTCCTCCCACCCCTGGCATTTAAATTTACAGAAAGTAGAGCAGCAGGAGGGGTGGGTGCTTATAGCAAGGATTTCAAAATGTATTATTAACACTAATGATAATAGTGTTTAACAGCTGCTCAATATGCCAGAGGGGGTGAGACCCCTTTTACTGTCTAAACCAAAAAGTGTTTTCATCATGAAAAGATTCTGGACATTGTCAAAATCTTTCTCCATACTTACTGAGTCATTCTTTTATTTTTAAGATTTTGTTTTATTTTTAATTATGTAGATATGTCTCTCTCTCTCTCTCTCTCTCTCTCTCTCTCTGTGTGTGTGTGTGTGTGTGTGTGTGTGTGTGTGTGTGTAAGTTCCCATAGAGACCAGAAGACACCTTTGGAGTTATAAGAGTCTGTAAGCTGTCCACTTTGGGTACTGGGAAACACTGGTCCTCTGGAAGGATAGTACATATTCTTAATTACTGAGCAATCTCAAGGATGGGACACTTATGCACATGGCCCTGAGTCCCATCTGCAGCACCCTAATTAGTTAATTAGAATGTCTTCATTAGTCACTTTTCTAAATAAATAAATTGCAGTTCAATAGAAAACCAGCCCAGACAGATAGGCCAACAATAACTACAAAATGTACTTCCTGGAAATGGTGGGGTTTAATCACCCCATTCTTTCTATTCTCCTGCCCTACACTGGTGTTGGTTTGGTGGGCTTTAAAAATAAAACTTAATTAAATGCAAAAGTCTTGTAAGAATGGAAGGTTGAGTAAACTCCTTAAAGACAGTAAATGGGACTGAGCAATCTCTTGACACAGAGAAGTGTCTGCTCAAGACAACTTCCTCACCAGCCCCAGGCGATTTGCAGGCAGAGCAAAACTATCATCTCCTTTGACATTCCCGAACTCGCATTCAGAACATTCTCAATTCACAAACCTTTACCAGGATCTGAGGCGGGGCCTAAAATGACTTGTTCTTACTCTTGTCTTTGAGGATAACAATAAAAGAATATGAACATGATAAAAAATAAATAAGAAAGCAAGCAAGGAGAAAGACCTGGGAGAGAGCAGAAGAGGCCTGCAACAAATCTGACACCTGAGTGAGACATGGTGCTGGATAAATACTCATCCCTGACACCTGGGTGAAGCCCAGTGCTGGATAGGTGTAATCAGCATGGTGAAATTGCCTTTTAGACATGTGAAAACAGCTTAGTCAGAAACCCCACTACAATCAACCCAGTGACATCACTCACTCAAGATAACCAGACACAGTCCTAGGCTCCCTGACTCCCACTGGACAGCATGTAAGAAGAGACCAAAAGCAATGCTCTGCTCTGTACATCTGGAGAGATGCTGCCTTGATCTGCTCTGAGGCAGGAGATCCTGACCCTCGACTCAGAGACTTCTGTTAGAGGTTGGATCTGCCCTCCAGCTAAGATATGTCACACAGGTGGGCAGCCTGGGAGAGACAGGCTTAGGGCTGTAGTTAGGAATTTAGAGTGTGAACCTTATGTGATGACCCTTAGCATAAGAAAATATAACTTTTGTTATACCAACTGCTCGTATCCACCCACCTTCTTGCTTGAGACGGTAGTTATCATGGCTGATATCTGAGTGTCATGTGCTGGGCATGCATCTCCATACCTGACATCCGTGTGTGCCTGGACCTTGAGGACCTTCACATCAGAGTCTAGCACATTCAGGAGCATAGCCAACTGCCTCACCAGGGTTTCCTTCTGCTGTTCTGTCAGCCGCTCAACACCAACCTGAAGGATCAGCTCCACCAGGCCATCCTTCTTGGGGTCTGAGAGAGCAAAGACAGGAATTTCACCATGAGATCACAGGCTTGGTAACACAAGGAGTAGGGTCAGTAGAAGGGTTCAAAGCCAGACTGGGCTTGTGGCTCAGCAGAGGGTGCTGGCCCAGTGCCCACAGATGGTGAGTTTCATGTCCAGCACAGCAAAAGTAAGGTCAAAATATGATAATAAAAGTTTAAAGGAAGCATCTATCTATTACATTTAGCTCAGATCATTCTAAAACAGCAGAGAGGTGGGTATGGTAGTACACACCTACAGTACCAACACTTGGGACTGTGGGGGCAAGAAGGATCAGAAGTTCAAAGTCATCCTTACTGCACAGTGAGTTCCAGGCCAACCTGGGCTACATGAAACCCTCTCTTAGAGAGAGTCAGACAAGGACAGAGAGAAAAGTAAGTCCCAGGGAACACCATAGAAACAGCTCTGGAGTAATTTTCCCAATTTTATTCCACCTTGTTATCTAGTAGTTTTTCTCTCAAAAGACAACCAACTATACCTTTGAGATACACTGAAAAGTTGGTGCCTCACATGCTTCCCCAGCACCTGAGAACATTCTTTCCTGCTCATGGGTGCTACCTAGTCCAGTTTATTCTTAGTGTCCACCATGCCCACCTCACCGAGGCTCCCCCTCCCTCTACCTGACCATGTTCACTTCATGTTAAATCAGGAAAGCAAACTCTTCCTTCCAGATATAATTCTCATAATTCTCATTGATGATGCACAAACTGGGATCTGCTTGTGGTATAAAGAAAAGTATGGAACAATCCTAAAGCTGGTTGAGAGGTGGCTCTGTGAGTAAGAGCCTATACTGCTCTTAAAGAGGACCTGAGTTCAATTCCCAGCACCCAACACCCAGTGGTTCATAACTGCCTATAATACCAGTCCTAGAAGCTCTCACTCCTTCTTCTGGTCTCCAAGAACACCACATCCGTGTGCACAAAATCACACACACACAAAAACCACACAACTTTTAAAGAGTTCTACTATCAATTCATTGATGTGTTGTACTAGAGAAGGGAATGGAAGTAACCACATCTCCAAGCCGGCAGCATGCTGCTGGATGGCAGCATAGACCAAGGCACTGAGCACAGCTCTCAGTTCTGGCGGTAAAGGTGTCCACCGCCATCTTGGATAGACTTCTGAAACAACTGTGGCTTTCATTTTAGTAATGTTGTTGTTTACCAGATAAAAGACTCATGGCCAGAAAAATATAAAGATTTACAGTAAAGACAGATTCACATTAACAAAAAGCTAAAAGTTTACAGTATATTTTAAAATATACGTAGCCTTGGGAGAGAAAAAGAATAAAATGGTTTTAAAAAGACAGAGAGGAGCTGGATGTGGTGGCACATGCCCTTAATCCCAGCACTCAGGAGACAGAAGCAAGCAGATCTCTGTGATTGCAAAGTAAACCTGGTATGCAGAGTGAATTCCAGGACAGATAAAAGTTACACAGAAAAACCCTGTCTCAAAAAATGAAAAAAAATAGAAGTAAAAGAAACAGAGTAATAAAAAAGCCACATAAAGATGGAGAGAATCTGGATATTGTACGGTGTTATATTGTCTTTGTATCATTTTACTGCTGAGGAAATAACTACAACTGTTAAAACAAATGCTGCTGGATCAATCCAATTTATATATTTTAAAAATGCTTTGACTTCAAAATTTAAGTCTAAGAACAGGTTACTGGGGAAAATGATTTCTAGTTTTGTTTCCACAGAAAATAAAAAGCTATGGATTCCTTCCCAACTAACATGGTTTGATCAAGCAAGACCCCCTGAAGCAATGTCCATGGGACAATGCAGCCTTGCAGACCACTACAGCCAGGATTTCTGCATCTTCTTAGGATCCCCAATGACAGCGCCCCCTACCAGCAGGAAAAAGTTTGGAAAGAACGACACCCAAATTCCCAAATATTGTCTATAAATGTTTGTTTTCATTTATATGGGGTTGGTTATAAATGGTTAATGACCACAACCAATCTCTTTTTAAAGGTAAAAAGGGTATTATAGTATAGGTATGAATACTTTGTTTTGGAATGGAGTTTCATTTATTGATACAATTTAAGGTCAATTATGTTATACGTATATTTCTACTTTTGTTTAAGTATTGTGTTTATATAGTTAATTTAGAAATGTAATGTGTAATGTAGTACAGATTATAGATAATTACCTATGATAGTCAAAGCTTAGAGTTAAGTTAGTTAGGTTTTTCAAGATACACAGAGATGTATTTAAGATAGATAGGCATTCTTCAAACCTTTCAAAGACCTACAGAACATGGCATTTAAAATGGTTTAGGGTTTTTCTTGACAGTGAGACATAAATGCTCCTGGCAACACCACCTGCGTCAGAAAGGAAGATGGACATTGAAGAAATGTGTTATGAAGTTTACTTCCAATATGGCAAGACTAGCCATTTGGATAAGATACTGCCCTTGTCTGGACTGTTTGACTTTATGCTGTATAAACTGGACATGCAGGACCCACAGAAAATTGATTGCTGATTCAAGATGGACATTGCTACAGAGTTCCTGTTTCATGGAAGAGTCTGCTAGACAGTCTGCGGGACACAGAGAAAAGTGATTGATAAACTGCCAATACAAAAAGACAGTTTAAAGTTTCCTGCTTTGCTGAAGAGTCTTCCAGACACACTATGGCCTATGGGCTGAAGATGGAAGATTACAGAAAAACTTCAGGTGACTGACCAGGCAGTGAGTTGTCTCTGTCATTCCTAGAGTTTATATACTATCCTTCTGTGGTCTTTGAAGGAGTTGAAGACAGATAGTTATGGTTATAGTTTTCCTTAGTTAAGATTAAAGGTAAGTTACATATAGGACTTCAGACTCACAAAGATAGAATAGATGATGGAATATTTTCTTAAATCTTACTAAATGTTAATGGACTAAATATTGTTAACTGTGATTCTTATTTGTGTGATATATCTTGCTATGTTAAGGTTAAAACCCTTCTTTTTATTTAGACAGAAAAGAGGAGATGATGGGAGATGTCATTCTGTAAATATGTTTCTCATACTGGTTAATGAATAAAGCACTGTTGGCCAATAGGAAAGCAAAATAGGCAGGACTAGGAGACTAGGAGGATTCAAGGAAGTAGTAGGGAGGAGTCAGCATGTAGAGATTGGAGAGAGCAGACACCAGCCCTACTCTCCGGTAAAATGAGACCACGTGGAAATACTTAGATTAATAGAAATGGGTTAATACTTAAGACAGAGCTAGCCAATAAGAAACAAGTAACTGGCCAACAGCATTTATATCTAATATAATGTCTCTGTGTATTATTTGGGGCTGGCGCCGAGGTAGGTCCAGGCCAGCAGGAAAAACATACTCTTAACACACATACACATTTTTTTTTTTCATTAAAAAGAAAAAGGAAACCCCTAAGGTCAGGCTGGCCAAGAGCAGAAGCTAGATACAGAGGGCCACCTACCCCAGTGACATCGGCTCAGTACACACCTGGCAGGACCTCCACGGTGGCTGTGTCTGAGTCCGAGGCCCCTGACTGTCAGTGACTAGCAAATGAAAAGTGTAGACTCCTTCCACCAGATTGGTGAGCTGAAGAGCCACCTGGTTGTCGGGAGCCTCCGATGACATCCTGAGAAGTGAAGGGATCCACAGGGCAACAGTCAGTCTTGTACCCAGGCTCTGAGCCTCTTTGGAGCTCAGAGCTCTGAGTTTCTTGTTTTCAGGCGTATATAACTTATATGGCTGGGGTTGGGGAAGGTGGAGGGAAGGTTTAGAATCTTCAGCTCTTCCTTATGTAGAACAGCAGTGAGTACAAGAACCAAACAAGATGTGGTATACAGCTTCCCAGGAGTTACCAAATGATTCATTAACAGAGGGTGAGAACTTAGGTTGAAAGCCCCAGGGCAAAGCATGAAGTTTTGTAGTCTTATTTCTAATATAGTTTTATAATGCTCTCACCTCACATCCCCTCAAAGCTTATCATATCTACCTTCTCAAGTGACCCCAGAGCCTTGGTAGACAGACCACCTGTTTTATGGATCTGTAGATCCAAAGAGTGAGAGAGAAATCTTTTGGACTCTTTTGTCTGTACTTGCTGACCAGATGGGACAATGAAAAGTTAGGAATCTGAACTGAGACACACTGCAATTTCACTTAGAGGCTAATCTACCATCTATCTCTATAGAATTCATTCCAAAAGTACTTTAGAATGTACAAGGCATTTTCAGTCCCTTCCCTATGACCACACATTTGGTACATCTCCAAGAGTGCTTCTGTAGATCTCAAATCCTTAGCAATAGAAAAAAGGAAGATGTTTGGAAATTCACAATCTAAGAGGCAGAGTGAACCAACAGCTCCCAGAAGCTAAAAGTCTGGGTTTGTTTGGTTTATGACTGAGCTTGTTAGCCTTGGCCAACTCATGTTCCATATCTATATTTCACTCTCTGCCTCTGTGAAGTGGAACTGGAAATCCCATGCCTCTGGCATGCGTGGTACATGGAAGAATAAAGCTAAAATAAGAAGCTGAAGAGTAGAAGGGTCCCACTGGGAAGCTTGGCTTCCAAGTCTGTCATGGTGCCCAACCTTTTGACATTGTGACATAATGTTGTCATCTACAAATGTGTTAGGCTGCATTCACAGCTGTTCTAGGACACAAGAGACCTGGGTGCCGTGAGTGGGACACACCTGCATGGTTTGCTATCCTACCAAAAATCAGATTAGGAAGAGGACTGCAGCTTTGCTTAAACCTAATGGCAGCCTGATGTCCCCAGCCCTCATAATGTTCAAACCCAGAGGCCCACGAATCTTATTGGGGGAGATGACATGGTGTTCATGTGACTGATGTTCACACCCGAATCTGCAATGTGACCTAAAGTTAGAACTTTGAAGGAGGTAGTTGAAGTTGAGTGAGGTTGCAGGGGTGGAGCCTGCCCCACAGGACTGTCCTTACAAAAGAAACGCGAGAGCAATTCCCCACCTCTTTCCTGCTTTCTCACACTGCCACATGAAGACAGAGTAAGCAGGTGGCCACCCAGGACCCAGAAAGAGATCCCTCACCAAAGGGAAAACAGATTGGCACCTTGGTCCTGGTTTTCCCTTTAAGCCATCCTGCCTGCGGTCTTTTGTCACAGCTGACCACACTGACTAATCTGTATGCAGTGTACATGGCTGAGGGAGGTAGCACCCTTCAAGTACTCACGCCGGCAGCTGGACTCTGGCCATCCCTGATCCACAGATAGGACACAATCCCTCGGTCATCAGTGGACCGTGAACCATCCAAGGTAATGGAATTGTTGGGAAGCGTAAGAACATGTCTGCCACCAGCCTGGGCTCTGGGAGGACTATTATCTTCTAAGTCAGACAGCAAAAACAAAAGGAAAGAAACTGACTTAAAACACCATCGATGGCATAAAACACACACAACTGCTCCATCTTGTAGCCAAGGTTGTTTTAAATACCCCAAGGCATTATTTTCTGCCCCAAATACCTGTAAGATAAGATACAGATATTGAGCACCTCTCATTTCAATGGGAAGACAGACAAAATCAAGTAATTTGACTGAAAATTTTACAGTAAAAACTAACATAGAAGGCTAGGGCTATGCAGTAGTAAAGTGCTGGTCTAGCATGCCTGGAGCCCTCTGTCCAGTCCCTGTTGTCAAATAAAACCAGGCCTGATTCTGCATGCTTGTAATCCCATCAGTCCAGAGGATCAGGGGTTCAAAAACTTGTCTTTAAAAAAATGGGGCAAGAGGTATATAGGCCCATTAGATGGCTCAGTGGGTAATGATGCTTGTCACCAAGGGTGATGGTCCTACATGGTAATCACAGAGAACTGATTCCCTGAAAGTTGTCCTCCTACCTACACACAAACAACACACACACACACACACACACACACACACACACACTTTCATTGTGGCAAGCACATTCCCCCTCCTGCATATATACACACACACACAATAAATAAAAACATAATAAAAGGTTTTAAACTTCTACTTTAAAAAACAACGTAGATAACTTAAACATACTTCTGCTCTTGGGTTTTCAAGAAAGTAGAAAATAAAACACTGGCCAGAACTGGATCTCTCATGGCCAGGGTCACAGGAGAGTGAACTATTTTGCAAACAAAAGGACACTATTCCCTGCAGAGAATGTAGGCGCATGTCTTCCTGCTCTACACACTCCCTGAAGCCAGACAGGACTCAAAGGAAGTCAGTTGTCAGGAAGAAGGTTGGTCCCCTCTGGGCAAAGTTCAGTCAGCTGTGAACTCATGAGGTAACATCAACATTGCTGGGTAATTGTGAACTGGCCTGGGGACCTGGGTGGCAGAGCAGGCTCAGGTCCTGTCATCAAGTTCACTCACCCTTCTTCACAGCCACGGTGAGGGTGGATGTGCTGCTCAGTCCCTGCTGGTCTCTCACCGTTAAGCGGAAGTGGTAGGTACCCACCTGAAGCCCGGTGACAGTGGCTATGGCTTTGTCCACATTCTCCATCTCCACTGCACTGGGGCCTCTGTAAAACAGGGATGTTGTAGACAAAAGGTGGGCCATGAGATCTGTCCCCTAGCAAGTGCTTCTACTTCTGACTGTAGTGACCATCTGATCTTCTACAGAGTTCTAAGATAATTCTTCCTTCACACATGTTCTCTAGCTTGGCATGAGGGTCAAAGCTAAAGCCCATTTCAAACACAATATAATGGGGTCTGGGGAAAGAGATGTTCTTTCTTTTTTCATTTTTAATAGAGACACCACAGAAATGATCTCTCTTTAGAAAATTGAACCTTAGAAACTGCTCACTTTTTTTTTCTTCATATTTTTAGATCTGGTCTCACTATGTACTTGAACTCATGATGAGCTTTCTGGTCCAGCCTCCTAAGTGCTGAGATTACAGGTGGGCACTACCGTACCCAACCACCCATTTCTTCTTTGAATGAAACTTGACCTAGTCCTCATCTAGCTTCAAGGGGGGGGGTGTAGAAGAGGAAGGTGTGAGGCAGATGATTTGCCATTGGAGAGAGGATATTATGTCTAGTCATTAAGATCCTAGACATATGCAGTTTTGCATCTCCATGCAGCCTATTCCAGTGTAGATAACCTAAACTATTCGGTCGGCCTTGCTGGTTTCTTCAAGTCTGAGTTTTTCAACTTTAGAACGGAATGATCCAGCCCAGCATGGTGGCACATGCCTTCAATCCCAGCACTTGGGAAGTGGAGGATATTCAGAAGTAAGTGAATCTCTGTTGTGTGAGTGCCAGCCTGATCTATGAAGAGAGTCCCAGACTAGTCGGCACTACATGGTAAAACCCTGTCTCAAAATAAACAAACAAAAGAAATGGTAATGATACAGTTTCCTCTTCAGAAGTCATGTAGCAAAACAGGAAATGTTACAATATGAATTTCACCTTGAACTCTGCACGTCTGTTATACATAGTCACTGGAGCAGGTTGGGTGTAGACCACATATGGTCTACATCTCTTTCACCAGGACACTCACCCCACACCAAGCCAGCCCTGTCCACCTGTTCTGGGCTCCACTTCCCTCCAATGTCTATCTTTCTAAAACACTCTTCTCTTTTTGTTTGCTTGTTTGTTTGAGATGCAGAGAGGGGTCCTCACTATGTAGCTTAGGCTAGCCTTGAACTCAAGAGTTTCCTGCCTCAGCCTCTCAAGTGCAAGGGTTGCAAGCATGCAGCATCAAGCCTATAATGCATAATTTTTTCAATAAGGCTTAGTTACTCTTTGCTTCAACCATGACTCCTCAACAAGCTTGAGCTGCTGTTTAATATGGTCCTCCAGGGAAGGGATGCAGTCACTCGGCAGTGACCCAGACTCAGAGCTGGGTAGATACACTACCTGATGTGTTCCCAGTGGTAGCAGACAATGCCATGGTCATCACTGCTCCTGCTCCCATCCAGTGTAGCACTCTGCACGGGGAAGAACAGCTCCTTGTCAGGGCCTGCCACAGCCACCGGAGCCTGGTTGTTTTCTAGAATTACGGACATTCAAGAGAGGAAAGAAGAGAAGGAGGTTGGGAAGCAGGAAGGAGGGAGGAAGAAAAGAAGGACGGAGAGGAGGAAGGGAAGGAAAGAAGAAGAAAGGAGAGAAGGTGAGAGGGAGGAAAGGAATTTCGGGGGAAGTAAAAGGGAAAGAGGAAAGAAAGCGTGCAGGGGAGGCAAGAAATGAGGGGGAAGCAGAATCAGCGTTCACAGGCTCGCCCTCTTCTGCCTGCAGCCCCACTGGCTAGCACGGTACCTGCTAAATAGCAAATGTTGACAATACTTCAGTTGTGGGCTGGAGAGACCTGGATTCAATTTCCTGTACCCACATGGTAGCTCACAACAACTGAACTCTGTGACTTCAGTTCTGATATCTCCTTCTGGTCTTCACAGACAGTCATGCAAGCCAAACACCCATGCACATAAAAATAAATATTTTTAAAAGGGAAATATTTCAGTTGACAGTCAGGGGAAAGAAAAAGAAGTAAAATATCAGTCATGGTGATAGCTACGATTTCTGCTTAATAAATAAATAAATAAATAAATAAATAAATAGATAGATAGATAGATAGATAGATGCCCACATAGTCCAAGCCAAGAGTCACATAGCCACAGCCATTACCATCAGGATATAGTGTCTTTTTCCCACTGTCCTCCTCAATTTGCATAGTGGCTTCCTAATTTCCTAAGGGCAAACATATACAATGCCCTTAGTGAGAGCCCTACCCTTCTGTGGGCCATCTTATCCCAGTCCTGGTCCCCGAAGACCTAGTCCGATCTCTCTTTTCTCCCATCCCACCATTATTTTTAGTCCTTCAATGCACCAGGCCCCTTCCATCCTGTGGCTTCTGGGAATCTGGGCCCCTCTTTTTAAACATCTTTCTTCTTGCTGTCCACTCCCCATCCTTCTCCTCCTGATCACCTGCCATGGGTGTGTCAGCTGGGACTCAGTAAAAGCTGTTCATGGACTGAAGTGCTCTGTGAGTGCTCTTCATGTGGGCACCCGTCCTTACTGAAGAAAGCACCCGAATACTTTTGCCGTTTCACATGCACTTGCCACAGCCCTGGAAGGGGCACAGGACAGGCCCATCTTTTTAAATTCCATATCCCTAGGGTCTGGCTCAGAGCACCTTTTACATCTCAGCTGAATCAGTTAGTGAAAAAAACAAATCAGTTGTCTTTCAGCTGAGCCCATCAGTCAGGCTACTGGGTGATGGATATGGAGACAGTGAGCATTCTCAAGAGAAGTTTTGAAGCCAAGGCCATCATAAGCTGGTCTGGCTAGCTACCTGTGAGTCTACTGAAAGATACAGGTAGCAGAGCCCTAGTAAGAGACTAGTAAGCCGAGTGGAGTCTGGGTCAACCTCCAAGTGTCTGCTGCATCTGGGTGTCAGGCCACGTAGTCAGCCTGTGTCCCCCAGGACACCCTGAAACTTTCCTAATCTGAGTGTGACAGTCACAGGAGTTACTGTATGACAGATTAGAGACACATGTGGTGCTGACAGTGACTCTCATTTTGTCTTTTGTACCATGGTTTAGAGGCACGTGACAAGATGCAGAACCATGAAAGAAAACCAATTTTAAGCCATGCCACATCAGCTCTCATGTCCCTGATTTCCAGCCAGCTCAGGAATCTCAGGATGGTACCACCAAGTTAGACACATCTGAAGCTCAACAGTCTAGTTATCATTTCTGCTTTCCTCTCTGGGGTCAGATCTCATTTGTGTCTCACCTACCAGCCTGGACAATCACAGCCACCAAAGCAGTGGATTGCTGTCCTGAGGAATCTGTCACCATCAACTGAAACACATACTCTCCTTCCTGCATCTCAGACAAGTGGAGGTATGGGGTCTGTGCTCCCTACAAAAGAGCAAATGTGAAAAGGAAACAAAATGTAGATTATCATTAGAGAAGTCCAAGGAAACAATGTGCCATGACAGATGCTACTGGTTTCACTTAAAGCAGAGATCCTGCTTGAAAATAAGCCCAGCCCACTGTGGGTGGTGTCAACCCTAGGCAGATGGTTCTGAGTTATATGAGGAAATAGGCTGAGCAAACCCTAATGAGCAAATCTGTAAGCAGTGTACCTCTGTGGGCTCTGTTTCAGTTCCTGCCTTCTGGTTCCTGTCTTGAGTTTCTGACCTGACCTTTCCTCCCCTTTTGTTATGGTCTTTATCACAGCAACAGAAAGCAAACAAAGACTCTTGGGAAGCTGAAGCAAGAAAGTGGCAAATTCAAGGCCTGCCAGGGATACAGAGCAAGTTCAAAGCCAACCTATGTAATTTAGGAAGACCCTAGCTCAACTTTAAAAATATACAAAAAAAATATCTTTTTTTTTATCACTCAATGCCGGAGGTGCTTACCTAGTATACGTGAGGTTCTAGGCAGTGTGTGGAAAGACTAAAAGAAGGAAAGAAAGAGCAGGGTGTGGGATGCACGCCTTTAATCCTAGCACTGTGGAGGCAGAGGTAAGCAGAACTCTATGAGTTTGGGGCCAACCTGGTCTACCCAGCAAGCTCCAGGCCAGCCTGGACCACATAGTGAGATCCTGTCTCAAAAAGAGGGAGGGAAGGAGAAGAGGGAGAGTAGGAGGAAAGGAGAAAAGTAAAAACAGGTGTGAATCCAAGAACATGTAGTTTTGAGTCTGTTGTGTATCCTCAAGGCATTGAAGGAAACCTCTGGAACTCAATATAGCAGTGCTGGACATGGTCCAAGAATGGAGGTGTAAGGACATTCTTAGTGCTTGAGAGGAAACTCCAAGAAACCAAGACAAGAGTCTTGTGACCTCAGTTTCTTCAAAAATATGGAACTGTGTAGTGGATAGGTGTGAGTTTGCTTGAGATTATTCATTACAAGTGGGTATTGTTATTTGTTTATATGTCCATATTGGATAAACATGTTTTTGCCATAAACAGCTTTGTTCACCATGTTTGGCTTGCCCTGTGATTGAACACTTAACTCATGTCACTCCTGTTAAGAGTGTAAACTGTCTGATGCTCTGAATAACATTGCCTATTGCATGAGACTTTAGCCTGCCTCATTTATAGGCTTCATTTTCCCCAGGTCCCACAACTTCTAGAGCAGTAAACACAGCAGTATCTGCTATGGGGCATACAGAATAATAACTGCTTTTCTAATAATGTAGTTGGGTTAGTTGCTTCTAATCTTTCTCCCAAGACTAAATAAAATATTGGTCTAACAAACACTGAGTCCTTTTTTTTTTTTTTTTTTTTTCCCCCAACTGACCTCATGATCTAGTTGAAATACAGGACTAACTGCTTGGTTGCTGTTCTGTCTTTAGCTAGGAATGTGTGACAGCAAGGGATATAAACTTGGGGAAGACTTGTGAGTTAGGTGCTCTTCCAAATACTCCCTTAGTTTGAGAAATTTATAAAATAGATTTTATGATTTAACAACCCTACACCAAGAATAGATGAATGAATGATATATAAATGTTAGATAGATAGATTTAATGATATGATATGATATGATATAAGTCTGCAGGCAGGGTAGAGGACTTGCCTGCATGACCACCTCTTTGCTCTCACCGCCAGGGCCTGGGGACCACTCATAGAGGACAATCTGGTGATCATCACTGCTCTGGTTTCCATTCAGAGTGATGGTGTTTTGGGGCAAAGTTATAGTCTGATTTGGTCCTGCATTGGCAACAGGAGGGTAGTCCACAGCACCACGGATGATGAGGGTTGCTGTGGTGGAGTTAGTAGCACCATCTGAGTCTGTGATGGTCAACCTATAAAGAAAAAAGAAGCTCTTTCATACAAGATTGTGCCATGTCAGAAACAAATGGTCACCTTAGCTGCTAAGACTAACCATTCTCAGTAAAAGGTAAAAATCAAAACTTGAGGATGAGGCAAAGAAAGACATACAAGTCAGAGGATATTTTTCTTTGCTTCTGTTGTCATGGACTCATTTAATTTTGAGTCATAATATGTTCCCACATTGACTTAACTTTTGTGAATTTACTAGTTTTTGAGATGCTCAGTGGAGAATGTGCTTGAAAGACCTGCGGAGGGCTCGAACCCTCACACCCCGAATCAGGAAAGGTGGCCCCCCAAATCACTCACGAGAAGCAGTCTTGATGCAAAAGCATGAGGTATTTTATATTCCAGTGCACTGGGGTCTGCAGCCATACTCCATGTGGGGTAAAGGACTGGGAACCCTTGGTACAGGGTTCAGACAGCTTTTATAGGGTTACAACAAAGCCCGTGCATTACAAACCAATCATCTTAATAGCATCCAATGTGGACCAATCAATTTGAACTAGCCAAGCCCGCACTTTGCCCAGGAAGTCTGCTTTCGCTAGGGCTCCTGGGTAGTGTGGCACTGCTCATTTCCTGTTCTCATTCACTCACAGGTGCTGTCTGTGAACTCGCCCTGTCGTAAACAGTCAAGAATGACCTTTTGCCTACTCATTGCTAGAGGGCAGAGTCTAGGGAAAGTTAAGCTAAAATTTTCCATCCTTACATGCTCCTTCCAGAAGCTTCTCTAGACAGCTCAACTCATCCTAAGAGCATCACTAGACAACCATCTCCAACAATTCATCCTAAGAGCATCATTAGACAGCCATCTCTAACAATTCATCCTAAGAGCATCATTACTAAGGGCATTACTAGACAGCCATCTCCAACTATTTTTTTCTAAGAGCATCACTAGACAGCCATCTCCAACTATTTTTTTCTAAGAGCATCACTATGAAAGACCAAAAAGTAAAGTTAAATAAAGGACGGTCTAACCTGGAAAGCTAACCAATATCTGTTCCTTGGAATTTGCTAGCTTTCTCTCACCAGGCCCTGGGATGACAAGAATTCACACTGCCCCTCCTTTCTGCCCCTCCTTTCTTGTGAGTCAACAGGTGGTAAATAGGATCCTTAGGAAACAAAGAGATAGCTGTAACTCTGGTTTGCCCAGACAAGATTAATTAGCACACCCCTGAGGCCCTAAGGTCTGCTGACCCTAATAGCGGACCATCCGGCCTCCAAGGGTCACATACTTAATGGACGGAGGGTCCCACCCCCTCCCTAAGCTTGTGGGTTTGCCTTTAAAAACACCTGGGCCCAGGGGAGGAGCCCGTTTGCAAAAAAACGCTTCCTGTTCATTAAAGCCTCTTGCGTTTTTGCAGCAACTGGACTGGACATTGAGTTCTTGGGACATCAACCGAACCTGGAAGACTCCTCATTCTAAGGGTCTTACAACTAGACAGCCATCTCCAGCAATTCATCCTAAGAGCATCACTACACACATCTTTCTAATTACGCAAGCTAAGAGTGTTGCCAGAAGCTACTTCTGCCTTCCATCTTGAGCATTTATTGACTGAACTACTTGTGAATTTCAGCTAGAAAGCCCTCAGTTTCTAAATTCATTTCTAGAGGATTTTCTACAAGCATGCTTTCAGGACATTCTTTGAAAAGCATTTTAAGGTTAAGCATTTTCAAATACACACAAATGCTCAACATACACACACCAAAAAAATAAAGGAAGGAAAGTAGGAAGAGAGGGAGGCAGGGAGGGAAAGACAGAGAAAGAGGAAGAAAGAAAGAGAGACAGAGGAAGGAAGGAAGGAAGGAAGGAAGGAAGGAAGGAAGGAAGGAAGGAAGGGAAGGAAGAAAAAAGACCAAACAGAAAGCGAAAAAACCTGCCCAGGCTCTCCTGTACTGAAATGATGCCTCCTGTGGTCCCAAGAACAGTGCAATCTCTACTACTCATTTCACCCTTGGAGGAGGCAGGGAGTGGGGTGAGGTGTTCTGGGAGCTAAGCTGCATAAACAGGAAGAGAGAACAACAGCTCAGGGTAAAGTGTATATCAGGGTCATTTGCACCTTCTGGGCTTCCTTTTACACTGTCCCACAAACTCCACACAGACAAAGGCCAAACTCCGCCTCAGCCCCGACCATAAACAAAACCCCTGGGGGTCTCTACCTTCAGAACTTTAACCCAAGTAAGGGGGAAAAAGAGAGAGAGAGAGATGGATTTAAAGTTGCATGTGAATAGGAAAAGTGCTTAAATACCATACTGTTCAAGTGCTCATTTTTAGGTCATGGGTGTAGGGGAAATATTTCATTTCCTCTGCTTGGTGTTATATTGTGTTTATTTTTATAGAAAGTAACACTTTCAAGAAACAGTGGGAAAACACAACACAGGTGGGACCCACTTGCCTAAAAGTGTAGTTACCAGGATCTAGGTTCCCTAAGCGTAACACTGGGGCATCAGCCGGAAACACCTCTCCTAGGACAGGCCCGTCAACTTCTTCCCAGTGGTAACTCACTACCTTAGTGTCATCTGAGCTTCCTACAAAGATGAAGAAAACGACATCCAGAATGGGTTACAGGAACAGTGAGCTGAAAGCCTTACAACGTTGTGAAAACTCAAATGTGTTTGGTAGAAATATACATCTGCACAGATCTCAGTGACATACATTGTGCATTGCTGCAATCTCCCAGTTCCTAAACTGTCAGCACTGTTTTTCCAGACATGCATAGGCTTGAGAAGGGCTGTTATAACTGGTTGAATATTTAAAAAGCAGAGGGACAGGTACTGTAGCGCAGAATGCAATGCCTTGACATTCAGCTCCTACTTATCTTGGTGACTGGTGACATTCTGCCGACAGCTTTACATAGATATCTGAACTAACAGGTTCTTGAACACATTAAGAGCTGATTATCTACAATTTACAAAACCCCTTTACCATATTAATGATTAAAATATAAGCCCTGAAAAGAACTGGATCATGCATGAAAATGTACCCACTTAAAAGAACAAACCAGGGTAGGACTGAGAAGATGGCTTTGCACTTAAAGGCACCTGCCACTATAGTTGACAACCTGAGTTATGGTTGACAAGGTGGAATGGAAGAACTGACTGTCAAAAGTTGTTCTCTAGGACTATAATTCAGTGGTACAGTATTTAACTATAATGCACATAAAACCTTGGGTTTCATCCCTAGTGGTGAGAAGAGGGGGAGGGGTAGTTTGGCATGGTCGTTCATGACAATTCAGGAGACTAAGTCAAAAAGTATCTCTATGAGTTCAAGGCCAGACTGAACTACATAGTGAAACCTTGTCTCACAAACAAACAAAAAGACAAGCATCAAATTTATCTAAGGATATAAGTTAATATAGCCAACTAATAATCCTGTGTGATTTTTATAACTAAGATGCTCTGAATCAAAAGGTTTTCAAAAATTTGGACCTTTTCTTATACAATTGCTTCTATTTAAAGTGTTCTCTGTCTGCTAGGCATGGAGGCTCACAATCTATAACCAAGGGGCTGAAAGCATTACAGGGCTAAGGTCAACCTTAAGTACATATCTCACCCTAAAGAACATTGCATTTGTTTGTTGTTTGTTTTAGACAGTGTTTCAAATATCCCAGGCTGGCCTGGAACACCTAAGTAGCTGAAGGTGATCTTGAATTCCCTGTCCTCCTGCCTTTGCCATCCAAGAGATAGGATTACAGGCATGTAATTACTTCCAGCTGGGAGTTAAAGAGTCTAAAACAAGAAGCTACAAGAGACAGAGGTTCATCCAGATTTAACAAGTGTTCTTGGCCTTGACACAGAGTACTCAATCTCACAGTACAAGCAAACGGAAACCACCCAAACATGGAGGATACACACGGCTGCCATCGAGGAGGGCTGAGGTCAAAGGCACAGTGAGTTCCTGTATCTGTGGAGAAACAACTGCCACAGGTGGCTGGTTGACTCTTGCAGCTGTGGGACAGAAAAAAACAGACAGCAATTAAACCAACGTCACACACAAACAAAGGCATCCTTTCTAAAGCTTATTCTGAACATCCTGTAGAGGCTCCCTGGGTCTCAACTGTGGAAAACTAAACTTTTATATCCCCACCCATGGATTTTGAGTCTATCTGTCAATTTACATAACTATAGATAATCCTGGGCTCAAGAGCTGAGTCATAGAATGTGTACGGTGATTACAGAAAAGGAAGTCTAGATTGCAGGGCCTTGAACTCAAGCTCCTCTGTCTCCTTCATGGCAACAGAACTCTAACTAAGACAGTGTCTAAGGCAAAAATAGAAGCATATGTATTAAACATTATCAGGTCCAAACTCCAAAAGGCAGTCCAAATATCCAGAGAAGAGCTCAACTAGACTACAGGAGGATTTCTGGTGGTTAGATAAAAGCCAGCATTCCTCAGGAATTTGTGGAGCTAGTTCCCTCTTATCAAAAGGAGTCATTTCCCCTACCTCTGGCAGAAGGGACATATGGCTCCCCTGTGGTGCCTTTCCGCATATCAAAGCCTATGCTGGCTTCCAGGCTGCCTCAGTATCACTAGAACCTTTTACAAAGTCCACGCTAGCATCTAGCCCTTCTCACCTCCTCCCCTGCCCTAAACTCCCTTCAGTTCACTGCATTCCCTCACCCAGCTACTCCGTCTCCTTATAACCTTGGTATTCTTGCTATGTTCTCTCTATTCTTTGTCCAGTGCTAATCTCCCCTCTCTCACAGACAACCCTGGCAGTGTCCAGTCTGCGGGTGATGTTGTATACTTCTTTCTCTTTCTGCTCTGGACTCTTCCAGGTGCCTCTGACTGTTCTTCCCCCCCCCCACCCCCATATCTACAATGGAAACCTTCCCTTTAACAATACCATGGAGCAGTCATGTCATCAGTTTGTACAACCATGGCATCCAGGTGCCAGAACAGGTGCTAGCACAGCCAAAAGGCCATTCTCCCAATGGAGTCCCAACCAACTCACCTGGCAGAACAGTGACATTGACATATCCTTCTCCAAATGCATTCTCACTAGAAACAGCCACTCTGAAGGCATACAGTCCCACAGATAACTGCAGTGTGAAAAAAGACATAGGGGAAAACATCTAAAGACATGGGAATCTACCTTCTAGAATAGTGTCCCAAAGGCTTGGGAGGAAGCCTCATTTCAGCCTGTCTAGGACAGCTATAAACGTAGAGCTGCACTCTAGGATACATAGGCCATTTGCTTAGTTACAGATGTCACAAGTATTACATCAGCCTAGGACAGCTGCTCTTGGATGAGTATGTATGGAATTGTGCTCTATTTTGGGTTTGGGGGGTAGTGCTCAATGTTGAAAGTGAGCCCAGGGCCTCACCTATGTTCAGCAAGGTCCCTACACTGATCTGCACTCCAATCTGGAATCACACATTTCTAACATACAAGTTCACAGAGTTACTGGCAGAAGTCTGGGTGCCACGCTTTGAGAAACAGCTTAGTCGTATGGCAGTGATGTGAGCTTGATATGGCCTTGCAGGAAGACATTCACCTGATAAGAAACCAGGCCCCAGGATATTAAGTCGGTGTGTTCTTGGAGCCAAGGCAGTGACATGTATCTTCCTGCGTGTGGAGCAGTATCTGGCAATCTAAGCAACTTGTCAGCTAGAACAGAACTACTGGAAACTCAGAGCATGCCTGGTGGACACCTGAGATATCTTTAACCCTGTAAAGACTGCAAGAAGTAGAATCTAGACTTTGAATCCACCACACAGTGTGAGCTCCTGAGCTAATAGCATGCCAAGCAATTCAACCGAAGACAAGCTACTGAATGTCTCACTTAACCATCCATCTGCCTAGTTGAGCTTTATTTATAACTTTCTGATTTTCTTTTGAGACAGGAGATCTGACTATTTTGCCCAGGCTGGCCTTGAACTTCTGAAATCAAACTATCTTCTTGCCTCAGTTTCCCAAGTAGCCGAGACTGCAGGCACAATTGCCATCATGCCTAGCTTCTTCATTAGTTTTTAGTCCTAAGAGAGAATTTGGGGCTCAACAGCAAGGATGTTGCTAACTAGAGTCTAAGGTGCACAACCTGCCTTGTTACTTACTTGAGAGAGATGAAGAATCGGCTTGTTTCCTTGTTTGATTTCACCTTGAAAGTCATCAGGGTGGCTCATTAAACTCCATTCATAGCTGTAAGTTGTGTCTGAGAACAAATCAGAAACAAGAACGGTTATCGGGTCTGAGATAACCCTAAGGAGGAGAGAGCCTTAAACCAACAAGTACCAATGGCCTTCGATACTCAGAGGTCTGCTTTCAACCATTATCCCAGTAAGGAAACACAAGGTCTCTGTATCTTTGCAAATAAATCACACACACACACACACACACACACTCACACACACACACACACACACACACACACACTTTTATCGTGCAAGTATACAAATGCTAGAAAATAGAGGCTAAACATTAAACCTCCACAATCTCATGGTTAACATTTGAAAACCTTCCTTCTAGGTTTTTTCTGACACCTCATTATCCATATAATTCCTTTTTTTTTTTTTAATGGACAGGCTGTCACAAGCTCTGGCTGGCCTGGAATTCGATATGTAGACCAAGACCAAGGTGTCTTCCAAATCACAGAGATCTGAGTGTCTGAGTGTCTCTGCTTCCCTAGTGCTGAGATTAAAGCCATGCAAAGGCATACCCACCTCTACATACACCTAAATGTATAATCCACTGTATCTTTTCTCTTTTCAATGACATTTATAGGGGTTTGTTAAGGCACAAAGTTACTTCATCATCTCTATCTTGAACTAAAGCTGTCTGAAGCTTTTAGATGGCAGTATAGTATCTCGTCTCATCTTAAGGGACTGGGATGCAAATGACAGGCATGAATGTCTCTGATTACAAAGCTTTGACCCATTTGACCTGGATGAGAACCAAATACTTTAAGAATGGTCTAATTAAGGAAGAGTATACTGATAGGCTATAGAAATGACTCAAATGCTCAGGAATAGTGGGGCACTGGGTAAGAAGAAGGTAAGCATTGCCAACTTGGCATTACATTTAAGTTTATGAGTGTGTATTTTATGTGTTTTTATATGTGTTTTTTGTGTGTGTGATATGTGTGTACCATGTGTGTATGTGTATGATATGTATGAGTGTAGGTGTGTGTGTACCATGGCACATGTGTAGAGGTCAGAAGACAGCCTCAAGTGTTGACCCTCTACTTGTAACTTGTTTGAGATGGGATCATTGGGCATTCTCCACTGCACAATGAAGGGCTCTGCATGGATTCCCGGAGGCACCTTGAGCAAGCCTGAGGCTGTTGGCCAGAACTCCTTGCCCCAAAGTTGTTATTGGTACTCTTCCTATTTCGATAACACACACCTTGTGGGGAGGAGCTAAGCTTGAAAATCCTGTTATTTTCCACTGTGCTCTATTTAAGTCCATTACATCCCCTCAATAAACGGCATTCGGCATTTGGCATTCCAACATTGCCATTGAACGAATGACCAGCTCGCTGTCTTGTCTCTTATTTCAATCTCTAGTCCTTTGCCCGATTTGTGGAACAGATTATAGCCTAGCTTTGTCTCCCACCTTGCCACAGGAGTGCTGGAATTATAGGCGAGCTACCACATCTGACTTTCTATCAGTTCTAGGGATCTGAATGCAGGTTCTCAAGCTTGTGTGGGAGGTGTTTTATCCATGGCACCTCCCTAGCCTATGGACATCTTTTGAGCAGCTGCCCTGGAATATTGTGAGAATTGCTGAGCTGTGTTTCTAATACTACAGCATCAGCAAGCAAGCCCACCATGCATGTAACTGGCTCCTCACAATGGAATCTTCGTGACTTCTGTGGGTTTCACAGATCGAGATCTTGCAGGTGGCAACCCCTGCTCTCTCGTGTCATAGTGTGATCTTCCAGTGTGACCAGTTAATGATGCACTATACTGAACTTCCCAGACACCTACTGCTAACTCAGTAAACTTTGGCCATCTCCTACTTCGGAATGTTGTAGGAAAGATGCATCAAGCCTAAAGCCTGGGAGACCTGGGAGAGAACACAGGAGTCCCACCAGTCACTGAGTTACCTAAGAATGTCAAACTCTCACCTGCAGGGGGCGCTGGCTCAACAGAGGCCTTCAGTTCTGCTTCACAGTCTGGTAAGGTTATCACAAGGTTATCTCCAGCAGACACTGCCAGCACCTTCACTAAAAGTTAATTAGAAACAATGCATGCCATTATGTGATACAATGTCTCCATAATATTATACCTGTTCTTAGAATGATCATTCCTCATATAGTTTTATCTAAGGCACCCCGCCCCAGGCTAGTGCCCTCTGTTATGCTGCAAGACAGACTTTGCAAATTTAAAACTTCCTATATGAGTGTCACTGTGAAGAAAATGACCATTCAAAATAAGCCACGTGTGGTTGCCTGACCCCTGGTGAGTGGTCCTTACTTACAAATAGGTCAAGAGTGCTCATAGGTCATTAGCCATGCTGCTCAGATCCGGGTGCCTCATAAATGGCTGCTAATGACTTTGCTCTTGGAGTCTTTCCAACAGGAAATCCAGGCAAGCTCCGTATGAAAAGATAATTTAACTCCAGCAGCAGGGACATTAACTCTTATCAAAAGCACTTTCCTGATAATTCAACAAAGCTCATTTACTGTACCACCTGAATAGCACCGATATAGTCCTACTATGGCTTGTCTCAACTGGGTACTAGTTTCACTGTCATTCATATTTAGTTCAGAATAACCTATTTAAACCAAGCTTACCGAGAGCTGAGAAAGGCTGTGCCATTCTCAAAGACACCCAATATTCCCATATCACCATTAGCAACCAGGGACCCAATCCCAGGGCAGTTTCTCTTCCTCACACAGCTTCTCTTTCACCACAATCCTCTCCTCACTGAAGTTCAGAACCAAAGTCAGTAAGAGTGAAGATGGAGAAGCATCAGGGAACCAGAAGTGAGCAGCGCTGGTTCAGGGGCCACTGGAGATACACGAGTCAGGCCTCAAATGTAGCTGAACCTTTATGTTTGGAGTGGTGCTATTATTTGAGACAGAATCTTATGTAGCCCAGGGTGGTCTCGTACTTCCCATATAGTCAGGATTGATCTTGAACTCCTGATCCTCCTGTTTCCGTTTCCCAAGTGCTGGGATGACCAACTTGCACCTCCACACTCAACTACGGTTCAGTCTTTGAACCAGGCTGTAGCTACAGCCACCCTCATATTCCAGTTGACACTGGAAGCATCAAGCCCCACTTCTGAACAACTGATCTGGTTTTAGTTTTTATTTAATTTTATTGTTGCTATAACAAAATCCCCGATAGAAGGAAATGTTATATTTTGGCTCACGTGTGAGGGTACACTCCACCAAGGCAGGGAAGGCAAGGCAGTGGGAGACAGTTCAAGACAGCTGACCACACTGTGTTCACACTCAGGAAGAAGAGAGCGCTCACTTTTTCCTTTTCATGTCATGGAAAGGTGCTGCTCACGGATGAGGTCTTCCCACCTCCGTGAACCCAATCTAGATAATCCTTCCCATCCTGCACTCCTCTCTTGCCCCCTCCACCCCCAAAAACAGTTCTAGCCAACTGATCTCCCTCTGGTTCTTCCAAAATGTTGTATAAGTCTTGTCCTCTCTTCTACACACGATGGTGGAGGTTCAGAGAATAACAATCTCAAGACTAGTGATTTCCCATGGAGAGAAGCTGTAGAAGCTACAGAACATTGCAGGTTCTTCTGACCTGTTTCTCCTGCTCGTAGTACCAGGACAGGTTTCTGCAGGTCCCTATATCCCCATCAAAGACACCCCCATAAAACACAACTGCCTTGTTTTTTTTGCTGAAAGTTCATTAACAAGAAATACGAAACACTCGCTGCTAGTGTTGCACAGGCCAACTCCATGTGAGCTGGCTCACCCTAACCTGCCAGGCCCTTTTCCAGAAAGGTTTCCTGATTCTCCTGGTGGGTCAAGTAATCTTCTTCTGCTGCCACAGCATCCTCTGAGCCATCTATCCACCTGCCAGTCTCCTCTCCTGCTTTTTAGAGCCACAGAGGGAAAAGAGGGAACACCAGTCATCTTTTCACTCTGGTTACATAGAATGGTATCTGGGGCCAAAGGGAGCGGTAAGCCTTAAACACTGTCACTGCTAGATTCTGCCTCTGTGGTAAAGTTCTCCTCACTGTATTTTTCCAAAGTTACCTGTCCTGGAAGAAGTAGTGGGTGACACAGACCACGCAGGTGGCGTCAACCCAGGGAGAACTGTACTGGTGGGAAATGTTGGGGCGCTGTGTTCTGTGCTTCGTGGAGTGATTGTAAGAACGGAGCTTTTCTCTACCATGGCTGGGCTGGACTCCATGCTGGCAGTGGGAGGACTATGTGAAGACATTAGAACCTGTGGGATAAATTAACAAGGGTATATTGTTATGAAAAAAAATGTTCATTTTGATGGAACAACACAAATATGGGCAGTGGATTGTTCGTGCTGACCCTCTCCAAATTCATGCACTGAATCATACTCCCATGGCATGGCTTTTGGGTGAGGGGGAGGCAGAGTAGGTGGTCAAGTCATGAGGATGAGAACCCTCATGAATAGAATCAGTGTCTTCATGACAAGACAGAGCTCAGCGGTGGTACAGGCTCTTAATTAGAGCATCAACAGCTGAGGCAGTAGAAATGCTGGTTTTGAGGTGAACTTCAGCTATGCAGCAAGACCTTGTCTCAAAGAAAGAGAAAATGAGGCCAGGGGAGGAGAGGAGGAGAAGGAAGGGGACAAAGAGAGAAGAAGGAAGAGAAGAAAGCAGAAAGAGGTAAGGAGGAAGGGAAGGGTGACATGTGCTTTACTCTCCACAAGGCTGATCTTGATAGGTTTTCTATAGATGGTCTATTCAAAGATGCTGTGGCATGAATAGTGCTGCTATGTCACATGGGGAGATGCATGTATTCCTCTTAAGTGCACACTAGAAGTGCACCTGCTGGGACACATGCTGGGGTGATGATGTATATCATTGCTGAAGAGCTGGGAATAGCAAACCAACTTCCCAAGGCATCTGCAACTCTGTGCACTCCATCCGCCTTGTATGAGCACTGCAGCTTCTCTACTAACACTTCTTACTTCTAGTCCTGCTGCTGCTGCTGCTGCTACTGCTACTGAAAACACTCAGGGCTATGGACCTTGAACTACTACTCTTCACCCCAGTCATTCATATATATATATAATTCTAGCCATCCTGATAGATGTGAGGTAGTACTACATTTTGTATTCAACTTCTTTGGCATGTTTTATTTATCGAGAGTGCTTGGATTCTAGACACGCACCACCATTCGTCCTTTACCGACTTTTTTAGATCAGATTGTTTTCTTATTGTTAAGTTGTAAGACTTATTTACATTTCTGCATATAATGTTATGGCATAAGATTCACAAATATCTTACCCCATTCTATAGATTGTCCTCTCTTTCTTGATGTTGTTATTTGGGATGCAAAAGTACTTAATTATGATTTAGTGAAATTTATCCTTTTTTAAATTTTTACTTCTTTTTGCTTGCTTGTTTTGAGACAGGGTTCTCTAAGTAGCTCTGGCTGTCCTGAAACTCACAATGTAGACCAGACTGGCCTCAAACTCACAGAGATCCTCCTGCCTCTGCCTCCTGAGTGCTGGGATTAAAGATGCACAGCATTGTTTTTGCCAAATTTTGATACCCTGTACAAAAAGGTAATTATCTAACCCTAGTTACCAAGGTTTACTATTGTTTTAACTCTTATCATTTAGGTCTTTGGCACATTTCAAGATTTTTTAAAATATAAAATGTAAAATAAAAAAAGCTATAACTCATTCTTGTGCATGTATTATTGGAGCTTTGAGAATGATAACACAAACCAAATGCTTCAAAAGCCAAGTTTCCCTCTGGCTTTCTCCTGTGCTCATTCTCAGCAAGCCACAGAAGCTAGAGGTCCTTTTTCCCGATTTGTCAAGAATCTTACACACTGTTTTCCTTTTAAAATTCTTCAAGGAGCTAGGAGGAGCTCAGTCATTTAGCATGGCCGAGGCTGAGTTGTAGCTAAAGATAGCATGAACCAGGGGAACCCTGCAGTTCCAGTGCTCAGGAGGCAGAGGCAGGTAAAACTCTGTGAGTTCACAGCCAGAGACCCTGTCTGCAAATAATTCGATAAAATAAAATAAAAATGGGAATTCTGAAAGTTCCCTATGTTCTCCATTCACTTCTTCCCAACTCTGTTCCGATCACCGCCAAGCTCCAGATTCTTACATTCTCTTTAAGACCAGCGGTCTCTCAACCACGTAGACGCTGAGACCTCCAGCACTTCTGTCTTCACAGGATTCATTCCCTGCTTTTGCCATTTCTACTCTCCCCAGTGACTTTGCCCTCCCCCCACTCCCTCCCTGCACACTTTTTAAAGTGTTGGGAGATTCATCCCAGGGTCCGGTGATCCAATGTTCTACCACTGAGTCATTGTACCCCTATTGGGTTTTCTTTCTTTCTTTTTTTTTGGCAATGGATCTCACTGGCAGGCCTTGACCTCCTCCAGTCATGGTCCTCTTGCCTCTGCCTCCTGGGTAGTTGAGACTACTTGGGAATTAGACCCTCGTTCTTTTCCCACCAGGGTTTTCATGGAAGTTCTGTGATTCTTCCTACCTATCAGCTTCACTGTGTCTCTGGTACCTTCCTAGTCACCTAGTTAAGTGGCAGGGCTGACTGTGGTCGAGTGAAACTTCACATCTGTCTACCACTGGAAATTTTCAAAGTCTCCGTGGTGTGGGTGTGGGTGTGCGCACGCGTGCACATATATGCTGGTTCCAGGGCCTTCTGTGAAGTCTTCGTTAACATCAATTAGCCATAGAGAATCTAGAAGAAAGGGCTCTTGGGTAGATGACCTGGGAAGGGGCAGCTCTGTGTCCATTTCAAACTGCCTGCTTAGAAAAACATGGCAAAAGAAGGCTATGTGTTTCCGGCTAGGCTCTGACATTCATCCTCTGCTTCCTCAAGCCTGAAGGAATCTGGCAGAGCCTAGCCATTGTGCCCCTTCCCTTGCCCACCCCAACACGTCTCGAGCACACCCACCTCTTTTCCAGAGCTATTGCTCCGTTGTTCTTGGAGCTGTAAAGTCTCTGTCTGTGTCCCCTCTCCTGCAGGTAAAGCAGTCACAGAGGGGAGCTGCACACTCTCTGCAGAGTGCAGGGGTGGCGTAGGGGACCAAGTGGACTCATTCAGGGCCTCCAGCTGCCTCTGGTCCAGTGACTCGGGTGTGGGGTCCTGCAGCTTCTCTGTAGAAGCAGCTGAGCTATCTTCTGCAGCCGAGACATTGGAACCTCCCTCGCTGCCTGGCAGCAGGCTCCAGTCAGGGTACTCAGCGCTGCCTCTGGGGTCCTGTGGGTTGGAGGGCTGCGGGAGGCCCTGCTCCAGTTCCTTGTAATCATCTGAGTACTCAGCAGTCTCTTCCGGTCCCTCATCTTTTCCTAGAAAGGGCAAGTCCTTCCTGAGGTCCTCAAGGGAGTCCCCCCAAGCTCCAGAGGGGGAACCCCTGCCCAGCATCATGTCTCCGTAGTCCAGCAGCTGCTCCGGCTTCTGGACAGGTCTGTGCACGAAAGTGAGGTAAGACCGGACGGGGCCTGTCGTCCTGGGCTCGCAGTTCTCTGGGTGCATGCAGTTTACTAGGTAGCAGCTGCCCTCAAACCACCAGGCCAGGTCGCAGCTGGGCAGGTCACAGCAAGCGGCCGTGCAGTCTCCCACGGAAAAGGTTTGAGACACCCGCATGATTCTAACAGTTTCCAGGTTAGGTGAAATGATGGAGTTGGAATAAGTCCTCCCCTCGCTGCACTGCTGGCACCTGCCACCTGAAGACCAGAGAGGCACCAACATTCAACACCAAAGGTCAAATTGGTAAGTAGACAAACTTCAAAAGAAGAAACACAAATGCCCAATAAGTATAGGAGAAAATATCCAAGCCGCACAGTACACCTTTAATTCCAGCACTTGGAGGACATTCAGAAGTTCAAGGACATCCTTGAGAGCTGGAGGCCAACATGAGTGAACTACATGGGACTTGGTCTCAGGAAACAAAACGAAACTGAAGTTCATATGCAGAATCTAGATTTAAAGACATATGTCATATATGCACATGTTCATGCTATGAAAGTAAAAGGGAAACTATAGGAAGAGGAAGGTTCTGAAAGGAGAGGCAGGGAAGGCTCATAGAACATCATGCTTTCCCTGGTTTATGTGTATAGATATATGTGATATGAAAGAAAAAGCATGGGCTGGAGAGGCTGACTCAGCAGTTAAGAGCACTAATTGCTCTTCCAGAGGACATGGGTTTAATTCCCAGCACCCACATGACAGTTATACAACTATCTGTAACTCCAAGATCTAACTCCCTAACACAGACATACATATAGACAAAACACAAATGCACATAAAAAGTGTGGGAAGCCACAGCCCCAAGATGGCTTCTGGCTGGATGCCAGGTAGTCAGAGCTTAGCTGTAAACAAGCCTTATTTGGAAGTGCTTGATGGATCTGGTGCCTTTCCGGGATCGCCAGGTGGCATGAGCTGATTGGGCAGTGAGCGCATATTTAAGGGCTTGCTGGGGCTGGGGGAAGCAGAAGCTGATGTACAAAATTCCTGAATAAACTGCTTGAAGAAGAGTCGTGGTCGTGTTTCCTTGCTGGCCAAGGTAGACACGATGAAAAAGAAAATAAATTATTAAAGAAAAGAAAAAGGAAAAGCACAATTTTGAGGGAGGGGGGATGGGAGAAGAAACTGGGCTACAACAATGTGTATGAAATGTCACAATGAAGCCTTTTTAAAAAACGATTTGTAATTATTTGTTTGTGCAAACACACACACACACACACACACACGTATCACGAAGGTCAGAGTTGGCTATGGGAGTTGGCTCTCTTCTACCATGTAGGTGTCTCTCTCAGGGAATGAACTACTAGGTTATTGAGTTTGGCAGCAAGTTCCCCCTCAACCTGCTGAGCCATCTTGCTGGCCCAAAGTCTATTTTTTTTTTTTTTGCACTAAAAATGCTATGTGTATGTATGTATGTATGTATGTATGTATGTATGTATGTATGTGTGTGTGTATATGTGTGCATGTGTGTATGTATGTATATGTACATTCCAGAGAAGTCACTCCAGAAAGCCAGAGGCTCCCCATCCCTAGCTGTGCAGCCAGCCATCAACACTCCCTATTGAAGGGTCCACTGCATGTCTCATCCACACTGTCACCTGTCTTTCTACTGGTTCATCCATTTGTCACTACGCTTATCCACCCACCCACTTGTCCACCCAATCCTCTATTCCTCTAATTTTCTATCCACATATATTCTTCCAACTGTTCATGTACCTTTTATCTATGTATCCTGTTACTTCATATAATTCCATTCTTCTTTACTTGTGTCTCCTTTTCATGTAACTCACTTACATGAAACTTATATAACTTACAATAGCCCTAGTGTAAAAAAGTTGTTAGAGAAATAACAGAAAAGCACTGTATCTTTGGTTATTAATAGATTTTTTTTAATTCCACAAGCTATCTGTGATAGATCATCTGAAAGGAAAATGTCTAAGGAAGTACATATCTATAATCAAGTTTTCATTTGTTTGTTTGTTTTGAGATGGATCTCATTATGTAGTCCTACCTAACTTGGAACTCACGGAGATCCATCTGCTTCCCAAGTGCTGGGATTAAAGGCATGCACCACTATGCCTTGTTTTATATTCCACTAGTTTTGGTTAAATTTTCAATAACGAGCTATCAATCTTTCTGAAGAGTCACTACAACAGGCATTGGCAAGTGTTTGTAGAGTGTGGTCTGTTAGTTTTAGTGTCAACAATAGAGGAAAACCCCAATAGCACAGGATTTCCTTCCTAGTGAGGACTCACCATTAAAATTTATTTTACTAAATGCTTTTTAGTCACAAGAGGGCTGTCAGACATTGTTTCTAACAGGGAACATGTGAAAATGGCTGTATGATGTATAGAAATACCTCTATGTTACCTGTACACAACATCGCTGTGATAGATTTTTACTAGGATAATGTTAGCATGGTAGGTAGCTTGATAGTCTCATAACACAATGCCAGAGCCAGGAAGACAGCTCAGTCAGTAAAGACACGCGCTGCCAAGACCTGGACCCACACGGTAGGAGAAGAAAACTGATCTCTACAAGCTTGCCTCCACACACATGCCATGATACTTGTGCGTGCATGCATGCACATGCACCCGTGTCTTGTGCGCGACGCGCGCACACACACACACACACACAGAGGCACACACATCAGTTCTGTAGAAAGACGATTCCATCCGAAGTGAGAAGAATTAGATATACCATCTATGTTCCTTTTCCAATTAAAAAAGCAACACAAATCTAGCTTTCAAACACATGAATAGTTTTGGTCTTTTTATTTTTCAGAGAAAAGCTAGATCTCAGACATGGAGAAAACACTAATTTACTATAGCTGAACACAACAAAACAGCCCCCCTTAAAAAGATCAAGAAAGGAAGGGTGAAGCAGAGAGGTATGGTAACACCCAACCTCTCAAACACATGGTATTTTTATGGCTACCATTGCATCTCTCCGTAATTTATATGAAGACCTAATCCCTGACCCACATGGTCAGATGTGCTTTCCTTCCCTTGAAGGCATGTGTCCTGTCCAGCAGCTAGTGACTCCGAGCAAAAGTTCCTGTCCACAGGAGCCATGGGAGCTGGCTTTTACAACTCTTCCAGGAAACAGTGATGTCCCCTGGTAAGGGTTTCCTACCTGTGATGGTGAACAGCAGCGACAATAAGCACAGTGCTCCTGCTGGGGACACCATTCTGTCTCATAGGACGAGGCTTCCAAGGCAGTGGATTTGGAACAGGCTCCCTTTGATGGTTGATGAGCCAGATGTAGCCTCTAGAGCTTCTAAGAAAACAAGACGGAGACAAGGAATAAGAAAGGGGTAGGTAAATGAGGAAATATGTTGTTCCTATCATTTATGTATGTTAATAGAAAAACTGTCCCCATTCACAGAGTGGAGATGTATCCAAAGCAGCCATCTCTCCAGAGAAACTGGTTAAAATAGCCAGGACAGTTAGTTCCTATGAAGATATAAAAAGAAGAAGAAGAAAAAATCCGGGCATAGTGACACATACCTTTAACTTCAACACTCAGGAGGCAGAGGCAGGCAGATTCTGTGAGTTTGAGGCCAGTCTGGTCTACACAATGAGAGTTACAGGACATTCAGGGCTAAATAGTAAGACCCTGCCTTGGGAAAACAAACAAACAAGAAAATAAAACAAAACAAGCAAAAAGAATGAAAAGATGAAAGGTTTTATGTCAGCTCACCCTACAAATGGCAGAAATAAAGACCAATCAAGTAAGAAAAGCAAGGCTCTATATTCACAGTGTGTCGTGGCACTACAAATTGGCAGAGACTCAAGGGCAAAGGACTGGCAACTCTGTAGTGGATAAAGGGAAGGCTTCAGTGTGCTTGGAGAAGAGGCTGCTGCTGCCGGAAGCCACCTGACTAACTACAAGTGGAGTATCCCATGATTGGTATGGGGAGCTAGCTGTACTGGATAGTTTTATGTCAACTTGACACAAGTTGTCATCATCTGACAGGAGGGAGCCTCAATTAAGAAAATGCCTCCATCAGGCCGATCTCTGTGAGCTGGAGGCCAGCCTAGTCACAAAGCAAGTTCTTGGAGAACCAGGACTGTTATACAGAGAAACTCTTAAAACAAACAAACAAACAAACCAAAAAGCAACAAAAAAACAAAACAAAACAAAGAAAAAAATAAATGCCTCCATAAGATTGGGTTGTAAGCAAGCTGGTAAGGAACTTTCTTTTTTTTTTTTTTTTTTTAATTTTCTTCCTTCCTTCCTTCCTTCCTTCCTTCTTTCTTTCTTTCTTTGTTTTTTTAAGACAGGGTATCTCTGTGTAGCCTTGGCTGTCCTGGAACTTGCTCTATAGACAAGACTGGCTTCAAACCCAAAAAGATCCACCTGCCTCTGCCTCCCAAAAGCTGGGGTTAAAGACATGTACCATCATTGCCTAGCCAAGGCATTTTCTAAATTAGTGATTGATGGGGGAGGGCCCATTGCATTGTGGGTGTTGCCATCCTGGTCTGTTGGTCTTCAGTTCCCTAAGAAAGCAGGTTAACAGCCGTGGGGAACAAACCAGTAAGCAACACCCCTTAGTGGACTCTACATCAATTCCTGCCTCCAGGTTCCTGCCCTGATTTCCTTCGATGATGAACATTGATATGTAAGTGGAAGCCAAATAAACCCTTTCCTCCCCAACTTGACTTTTGGTCATAGTGTCTCATGGCAGCAATAAAAACCCAGACTAAGTCAAAAATATACTAGCTATTTTTGGTTGGTCCCAAAGGAAAAAAGAGGTTAAAATTTAGGGAAGCTGTCAATTATTTAAGTCCTGCCTACTTGCTGCTAGCTTCTGTACACACTATTACTTAGTCTCATGAAGTACTAGAGATGGTGATCCAGCTTCCCAGAAATCTCTTGGCAGACTGGCTTCCTGTACTTTATAGATAAAGAACTGGGTTCCTGGGCAGGTTTCCATGAGTTGATGAGTTGTGGGTCAGAGTTCTACTTTTATAAATGGTTCAACTACTGATATTTGCATCTTCAATGTCTCAGAGCCCATATGCCCTATTCTCTCTCTCTCTCTCTCTCTCTCTCTCTCTCTCTCTCTCTCTCTCTCTCTCTCTCTCCTTGGTTTTTTGAGACAGGGTTTCTCTGTGTATAGCTTTACCTGTCCTGGAACTCATTCTGTAGATCAGGCTGGCCTCAAACTCACAGAGATCTGCTTGCCTCTGCCTCCTGAGTGCTGGTCTTAAAGGTGTGCACCACCACTGCCCAGCTATTCTAACACATGAATATGTTCTTGTCTTACCACCTCTGACATCAGAATTTCTTACAATTACAGTTGACTAAGTAGTAGTAGAAGGATCTGCCACAGCATGTGTGTGAACATCAGCCACACTGAACGAGTGTCAGAGGCTGGGAAGAATGTTCCCACACATGAAGTTGCTCAGAGTGGCTCAGTCGTACAGCACGTGTGCTTAGTACATACAAGGCCCTGAGCTCAATCCCCAACACCAAAAGCAAACTAAGAAAGAACTCTTAAAATGCTGCATCCTCCAAACTGTGTGGTAGAACAAAGAAACACTGTGTGGAAAACCCATAGACATCAGTGGGCAGAAATGAACTACAACAGTAACAAAATTGTTGTCATCATTATTATTACATGGAGGATGTTCCCAGGCCTTGACTCCTAGGATCAAGAAATAGCCAACATTCCTGCCTCAGCCTCTTGTGTAGCTAGAATGCCAGGCAAGCCGCCATGTCTGGCTAGCTGGGGAATCTTCCCTTATGTCACTTTTATCTTCCTTCATGTGTTCACAACGATGACTGGTTAGTAGTAGTAATAAGAATAATAATAACAATAATAATAATAGCACACCCCTTTTATTCCAGTACTTGGGAGGCAGAAGCAGGTGAATCCCCGTGAGTTCAAGGCCAGCCTGGTCTACAGAGTGAGTTCCAGAACAGGCTCCAAAGCTACAGAGAAACTCTGTCTTGAAAAACCAAAATAGCAATAATATTATATTTTATATATAATTATTATTATTATATAATCTCCCTAAATAAACCCTCTTAAAATCTCTCTCAAATGTATAAACCATATATTCTAAATCAAAGCATGATCTGTGGCTCATCACCCATATGAGATGATGTAATTGAATGTGGAGACTGAAAATTTTGGTGACAGTAGAATATATCCATCCTGTTCACATGAAATTTTCTTTCATCTTTAATAAATGGTAGAATTAGATATACATATATATCAAAAAAGAGCTTTAAAATAAGTTTCTTTGTGATTTGCTATGTTTAGTTTCTATGCTCATTCTATATACCTATATATCCAGGGTCATATAAAAATGTGTTGGATGGCAGGAGAGGAGAGCAAGAAAAGAGATACCATAATAGAGGGAGCCATTACAGGTTTAAAGAGAAATCTGGCACTAGGGAAATGTCCCCAGATCTACAAGGATGACCCCAACTAAGAATCTAGGCAATAGTGGAGAGGCTACCTTAAATGCCCTTCCCCAATAATGAGATCGATGACTACTTTATATGCCATCCTAGAGCCTTTGTCCAGTTGCTGATGGAAGTAGAAGCAGAGACCCACAACTAAATACTGAACTGAACTCCTAGAATCCAGTTGTAGGGAGGGAGGAATGATGAGCAAAGGGGTCAAGGCCAACAGCTGACCTGAACAAGAGAGAGTTAGTTCATGGACTCCAGTCTGATAGCTGAGAAGCCAGCATAGTGTCGACGCAGGCCCCCTGAATGTGGGTGTTAGTTAGGAGGCCTGGGAAGCCTATGGGGCCTCTAGTAGTAGATCAGTATTTATCCCTAGTGTATGAATGGACTTTAGGAGCCCACTCCCCATAGAGGGATACTTTCTCAGCCTAGACCCTGCTCCAAATGGTATAACAGATTTGATGATCCCTCATGGAAGGCCTCACCCTCTCTGGAAAGCAGAAAGGGAATGGGATGAGGAGTTGGTGGGGGGCATGGGAGAGAGAGGGCTGGATTGATATGTAAAATAAGATTCTAATTTAAATTTTTAAAAAATTAATAAAAAATGTCTTGGGTAAAGAAGGATCATATTGAAAAAATATTAAGAAGTTTTGTGTTAATGATAATATGGAAATGTGCCTTTCTTTGAGTGTTTCTTCCTTAGTGTTATCTAAAATAACAGCACACTTTGTCAGCAGTGTCTGAGGTTTGGTTCAATATAATAATGCAAGCGTAGGATTTCCTCCTAGAAATTTTCCCAGTGGGATAAACCACGATGGCAATATTACTATTTCTGCCTTACACATCATGAAACTAGGACTTAAAAGAGTTAATTGAGGGCCTGGGGAGGTAGCTCTGTGGGTAAGAATGCTTGCTACAAAAGTACAAGGACCAAGTTCAAGTCCCCAGCACTCAAATAAAAAGTTGGGCGTGGATAGTAGTTATGTAAGTACCCATGTAGCAGCATGGGATAAGAGCACTTCCTATTCTCCCAGAGGACCCGGGTTCTACTCCCAGCACCCACACGGTGACTCGCAACCACCAGTAACTTCAGTTCCCTCCCTCCCCTCTTCCCTTTCTTTCTTCATTTCTTCTTTCCTTCTCTCTATTCCTCTCCTCCTCCTTCTCCCAATCCCTTTTTCCTTATTATGTTATTGTTGCTGCCTGTTTATGGGTTGTCAAGTGTTTGGGTTTGCATATAATCATAGTAGACATAGAGTGAATAGTAGTTATTTTATTGAAATTTTAAATATGTTAAACCTTTTTGGCCATCCACTAGTTAATTTTTTTTTTTCTTTTTTGGTTTTTCAAGACAGAGTTTCTCTGTGGCGTTGGACCCTGTCCTGGAACTAGCTCTGTAGCCCAGGCTGGCCTCGAACTCACAAAGATCTGCCTGCCTCTGCCTCCTGAGTGCTGAGACTAAAGGCATGCACCACCAACGCCTGGCTCCACTAGTTAATTTTTTAAAGTGGCAGACACAGTCTGTATCCTGAAATCATCCATTTGATCACTACCATATGCTCCCTTACAAAATGAAATGTTAATCACAGCCCTCAAGAGACAGAAGCAGAATGATCACAAGTTCAAGACCAGCCTAGGCTACAAGAAACTGCTTCAAAAGAGACAAAGCACAAGGGCTGGAGAGATGGCTCAGGTGATCACTACAGGATCTGCTGATGGGAGATGGGAGCTGAGGGCAAATTCCAGGAGACTCAGCAAACGGAAAGAACAGAATTGCCATTCCTCAAAAGTGAAAAATAGTGCAAGAGAAATGTACCAGAGCGGCTGTGCAGGACACTGTGGGGAGCCAGATCAACCCAATACTTTTTTCAGAGACCTGGATGAAAGGACAAAGGGAAATTTAGTTCTGTGTCCCTGTCCAGAACAGGCTTGGTAAGGATGACTGAGGCTGGAGCCAGTGCCTCTGAGGTGTCAAGGTTGGAGCTGCTGGAGATCTGACTCTTCCCCTGGGCTGTGGTTATCAGTCCTAAGGCAGATGGGACCAAGGTATCCTGTGTTCTTTTTGCCCAGCATTGCCTGATTTAGCTCTCTGCTGACACTGGCCATTTTCCTCCTGCTAACAGTATATAAAAGACTGTACTTCTTAATAAACTTGCTTGGCAGAAGACATAGCCTCCCGACCCAGGTTTTATATTCTCTATCTTCTGTCCTCTCCCTCTCTCTCATCTCTCATCTCCTGGCACTTCCCCATCAGGTCACTGAAGAATGACCTGCCAGTCTGGGTCAGGGCACAGAGAGAGGCTGGAAATACAAACTATATGCATCCTCAGAGAGGTGGAATTCAAAATGGCAAGCCTGATGAACACCGTGAGGAAAGAGAGGGAAAGGTGCCTGAACAGTGAACTTAAGGAGGAGAGGGGATGTATGATCTATCTTCAAAACAGCATGACTTTGCTTGAATAGCATCTGTGACACCCCTGAATTCAATTTCCAGCCTCCCCCACCCCAACACACACACAACCTTCTCATTGGTGGCAATACTTTTGTTTCTTTGGGTTTGTTTTTTCTGTCTTTGAGACAGGGTCCTATTGTATATCTGTAGCTGGTCTGGAACTCACTTTGTAGATCAGGCTGGCATTGAACTTACAAAGCTCCACCTGCCGTTGCCTCCTGAGAGCTGGGATTAAATGGGAGCACTACCATGTCCAGCTACTGATGCTTGATCATGATAGTTAACTTACTGGGATTTGGAATCCTCTAAAAGACACTTAGGGCATATCTGTGAGTATGTTTCCAGAGGTTTCTCCAAGGAGGCAAGACTTACCCTGAATTCAGTTGCCGTCATCCCATTGGCAGGGGTCCTAGCCTGACTAAGAGCTGAGCATCAGGAACCATCTCTTTCTGGTCCCTAACCTCAAGCAAAATATGATCACACTCCCAAACAGAATGCCACTCCATCATGATGGACTATTCCTCTAGCTGTGAGACAAATCCATCTTCCCCTAAGTTGCTTTTTGTCATATTTTTGGTCATAGTGATAAGAAAGGTAACTGTGATAAAATACCACGATCAAAAGCAACTTGAGGAGGAGAATGGTTGTGCTGGCTAGTTTTATGTCAATGTGACACAAGCTAGAGTCCTTTTAGAAAAGGAGCCCTAAGTGAGAAAATGCCCTGGTTGACCTGTGGGGGAATCTAGTAGTGAATTTTTTTTTTGACTAATGATGTGGGAAGGCCCAGCCCACCGTGGGTGGTACCACTCCTGACTAGGTGGTCCTGAGTGCTGAGAGTGCAGGCTGAGCAAGCCAGTAAGCAGCAACCCTCTGTAGCTTCTGCATCAGTTGGTGTCTCCCAGTTGGTGAAGTCAGTCTGAACTGAGTTTTCATTCTCATTCTAAGGTTTGCTTCCCTGCCTGTGTGACCACCAGCAGGGTCCCTCTCATACCAGCAGCTCTGGGAAGAAAGGGTTCTTTTCAGGTTATAATTCTCAGGTTACTTCATTGCTAAGGGAAGTCAGGACAGGAGCTCAAGCAGAGCAGGATCCTGGAGACACCAACTGATGCCAGGTGCTTTATTGTCAGCATATTTCAAACAGTACAATTTAGGGAAACGTTTCCTGGTGTAATACAATCCCCAGTGCATGGGGAAGCGTAATTACATCGAAACTCAGTTTAAGGTAAATGCCATTTCTTCCAAGAAGATGTGTTGTAGATATATGCTAGCTGTACTAGCTTAAGGGCCAAGGAAGGGTCTGGCCTGGTCTCAATCATACAGAAAGCATAGAAGTCATTTGGACTATTAACCACCTCAGGTCCTGGTTGTGGGAGCTCGGGGTATCCTCTGGTCATCTAGACTATTAAGTATCTCCAGTACTGATTGTGGGAACTTGGGAAGCCCCTGGCTATTAGGGTCATTTAGATTATTAAGGGATTCCCAGTTCTATTTGTAGGAGCTGGGGATAGTCTGGCTCAACAGACAACACAGATCACTGGCCTATTGATCACTCCCAGTTCCCAGCTTTCTGGATGGAAGAACAGGTTTTTCACCCTTCCCATTGAAAAGATAATCCTTCATGCTTAACATTCCTGGTCTCTTTGGAGATCTATGGGCACAAGGAACTTTGTGCTGTGTTGATGGTGCTTTATCATAGCAATAGAAATTATAAGTAAAACAGCTTTATTTTATCTTACAGCTTGTAGTCTACCATCCAGGGATGTCAGGACAGGAAGTCATGGCACTCAGGAACCTGGAGACAGGAACTGAAGCAGAGGCCGTGGAAAAATGCTGCTTACTGGATTGCTCACTCATAAATTGCTCAGTCTGCCTCCTTATACATCTCAGGACCACCTGTGCACCACCCACGGTGAGCTGGACCCTGCAACACTGATCAGCAACTAAATAAATATCCTACTGGGGAAAGACAGCAGGCCTTACAATTGCAGCTTGAGCTATTAGAATGGTTTATATTTCATCTCACACCAGCCTCTTCGGTGTCTAACTCAAATAAACTGAAAAAAAAAAAAAAAATGTAAATGGTGTCTGTAATATCACTTGAAAAAAAAAAAAGAGTAAAAGAAAATGCCCTACAGACTTGCTTACAGGCCTGTCCTGTGGAAGTATTTTCTCAGTTAAGATTCTTTCTTCCCCCACCTCTTCCCCCATGGAGGGATAATCCCTTAGCCTAGAGACAAGGGAAGGGCCTAGGCGCTACCCCAAATGACTTGACAGATTTTGATGATCCCTCATGGAAGGTCTCACCCTCCCTGTGAAGTGGGTGGGGGATGGGAGATAGAAGGGGCCATCTGTGGGGGGCATGGGAGGATGGGAGGGAGAGGGAACTGGGATTGATATGTAAAATAAGAAAAAAATATTAAATAAAAAAATGTCTAAAAAAAAAAAAAAAAAGATTCTACGATTCTTTCTTCCCAGATGGCCCTGGCTTGTATCAAGTAGACACAAAAACTTCACGCACAGTGACTGATGCACTTGCATGGTCAGAAGGACCTGCAAGAAATTATTGATGCTTAAGGGGGAAAAAATAAAATGTGAAGTGTCTTCTGATCACAAAAGTGTCCCACTTTGCTGGCAGCAGGGGTGTACATCACAGGCAGCAAGAGCCAACCAGAGACAGCTCCGGTCTGACTGAACTCACACAAAGCTGCAGCCACAGGCTTTCCCACTGCTCTCAAGTGACATTTCCCAGAGCTGCCAGCACCATGAGCCTAAAATTCTGCTCTGCGCTTCCTTGGCCAATAACATAACGAGGAGAAGGTTGGCAATTGACTCCCAACACATGTTACCATTTGACTGAGAACAGGGAGCCCAGAATCTTGAGCCCGATATTCAGACAGGCACAACTACCTACAGCTACTTTAAAAGGCCACCTGTCACCTGGGCAGGTGGTCTCTCAGCTAGGACGACCCCTGGCCCTGTACACTGACCGACTGCAACAACACTTGTAGTTTCATTCTCTCTTCAACTGTTTCCTAAAGACAATTACCAAAACAGATTGGGAGGCGTAGCCCTAGCTTCTTAAACTAGGTCTCAACCACATGTGACAGTCACAAAATGTATAGTGATAGCCAAAGGTTCCTGAATACTTAATGACCAGACTACTAATTCAAGATCAAACACCTGATTCCAAGATGTCCCTGACAACGATATCTACATCCTATGGTGTGGATCCACTGAAGCCTTCATTTTGCATACACAACATGCAACTTGGTACTGCACCTGCCATCATACCACACAACCTCAGTGGATGCTACCTGAAACACCGTGGCTCACATTAGAGGCTACTGTGTGCTATGAATCACAGTGCTCTCACTGAACAAAATTCTCTGCTCTTATAGAAACAGATGGCTTGGTCACAGAAAACAAAAGCTTTTAGTATTTTCCTACTGTCATTCTTCTACACTAAGTATTAAATTAGTGCTTCTTGGGGCTGGGATATGATTCTGTGGTTAAAGCACTTGTTTTTTTGTTTGTTTTGTTTTGTTTTTTGGCCTTTTGAGACAGGGTTTCTCTGTGTTGGAGCCTGTCCTGGCACTTGCTCTGTAGACAAGGCTGGCCTCGAACTCAGAGATCCCCTAGCCTTTGCCTCAAGAGTTCTGTGGTTAAAGGCGTGTGCCACCACTGCCCAGTGGGTAAAGCACTTGTTGAGCAAGCTTGAGAACAAGTTTGAACCTGTGGAACCCACAGAAAATCTTGGTAAGGTGGTACAAGCCTAAAACTTCAGCACTGCGGTGGGGAGGCAGGGAGGAGCTCACCAGCCAGGTACAGTGAGATCCTGCTCAAGAAAGTAAGGTGTGCGGGAGCTGGAGAGATTTAGAGCACATGCTGCTCTATCAGAGAACTAGAACTCGAATTCTAATTGGGTGGCTCACAAATGCCTGTTAAGTCCAGCTCCAAGGGATTCAATACCACCTTCTGTTCTCCAGTGGTACTCATGCACATACACACAGAGGCATAGAAGCACACCCACTCACATTCAATTTATTAAAAGTTAAGGTGAAAAGATAGAAGACACTTAAAAATATATGGCTTCTAGAAATGCATGCACAATAACACACACACATACAACTAATACACCTTTGGATTATAGTGTGTTATAGTTCTTGACTTTAAAAATTACTTTCTGAGGGCTGAGGAGATGGCTCACAGGTTAAGATCACTGACTGCTCTTCCAAAGGTCCTGAGTTCAATTCCCTCCCCACCCCACCCCCCAACCACATGGTGGTTCACAACCATCTATAATGAGATCTGGTTTTACATAAAGGATTAAATTGTAAATCCTTTATGTAAAGGATTACAATTTCTTGTGGCTTGCAGGCACACATGCAGGCAGAACACTATATACATAATAAATTACATAATAAATAACCATTTGCAAAAATCACTGTTTGAATTGCTGACTTGCTAAAGTCAGGACATTCAAGTAATTTTGGCTGAGGATTAAGAAAAAAATTCTAACAATTTCTGAAATGATCCTAAATGTAGCTCTCCCATTTTATACTATGTATTATGTAAAATAGTGTTTTCAGCAATGACAATAATAAAAAAATCAATCAACTAGGAAAAATATTGAAAATATTCTAGGTCTAGTAAGTAGCATATCTTGAGTCAATTTAATCCTTTATGTAAAATGATCATATCCATCTCATTACTATGAAAATTTGCCTTCGTCTTTAATAAGTGGTAAAATTACATTTATACCAAAGAATTGTTGTAAATTAAACTTTTTTTTTGATTTTGTTTTGGAGACAGGGTCTCACTACATAGTCCTGGCTGGAGTGGAACTCTCAATGTAGATCAGGCTGACCTTGAAATCACAGACATCAGCCTGCTTCTGCCTCCTAAGTGCTGGGATTAAAGGTGTGTTCCACAGTGACTGGTAAATTAAATTTATAATCTACTATCAGCAAATATTTGCTTTTTCTGCCTAATAGACCTATATCTTCAGAGTCACATAACCTTTTTCAAGTGAAAAGAAATTTTATGAGTAGGAAAAATTTCAGAAGTGCTGGCCTAAACAACAGAGTTTACTGTTCTTCTTTCATTTGTTTGCTCACTTAGTATTTTTTATTCATGTGAACTTGAGGTATTGGAAGTTGTGTTGAGCTTGGTTTCTGTAGGTCATTTTGTTCTCGATTTTCCTTTTCTTAGAGCACACTTGTTATTCACTGTTTTGTATATAGTTTTGTATTAAGCCTAAATCTTTTCTTTAGACTAAAAGGGGAATTGTAGTGAGATAGTCCTTCTGTAGCACCTCCCCCCCACTTCCTTCCACAGGTCACTTCCGCCCATCGCTCCACCCCCAATGGGCGTGGTCAGTGCCACAGAAGGACTATCTCACTACAGGTTTCGGCTGTCAAAAGCTTGTTCCAGGGCCGAGAGGAAAGCCATGTAACCCTCCCAACTGTCAACTGCTCTGAGCTTTCTGGGTTCCTCCAGGGGTTCTGAATGAGCTTGGGTCTTTTTGTGCTTCACTAGTCTTCTTGCCTCATAGCTGGGGAGAAGTAAGCATCTGCCTGTCAGAAGGATGCAGCTCCTTCCATTCATTGGTGAGGCTGGTCCAATTCATGACAGCTGTCTCCTGCTCTCTCATGCGGGAAGCTGGGAGATTTGCACTTGCTATTGGGAAAGTTCAGTGACCTTTAAACCCAGATTCTCAGGCCTGCCTGCTGTTGTGTGCTAGGGCCACCATTGGGTGTTCCTCCCACTCATACTATTTGTCGATCTGGTGAGCTCCCAGGGACGGATAGTGTGATAAGCTGATGGTGGCTGTTTGCATGATGTGGCTGTTCGCGTGATGAGCTCACACGGTTTCTCTTCATGTAGTCCCCTCACAGTAGTAGTTTATGTGGCACCGACACAGTGGCTGTGCTTGTGTTCGGCTCACAGTGCTTGTTAATATGAGGGCCTTCAGAACAGAGGGTGTGGCAGTTCCCAAGACCAGATCAGAGTCTCTGAATAGCTGCTATTATGTTAAGTCTCCTTAGGGTATCTATCTGTCACCAAACAAAGTCTACTAGAGTGGCTGAGACACAGCTGTCACGATGACAACTCACCAAATTGCTAAAGAAGACATGCCTGATTGCCTTCTCCTGGCCTGTCTGTGAAATCTGAGAGCTGAAATAGGGGTTTACCGTTCTGATGAGAGGTCAGGAGCTACAGGGGCCCTTGATCCAGTTTCAGTCTCTGAAGTGGTTGTAGCTACAGACAGGTGCAGGGCAAAGATTTGATAGCTGCCAATCAAGTGGTAAAGCCGTTTACTCTGACATAGTACTAACAGCTTGGGTCACTTAAAGGGATGGCAAAATGACAAAAGAGTTCAGGGGTAAAGGTGCTTCATGTGTTAGCCTGGGGATAGTTCCCCAGGGAGTAAATGTGCCGCATGCATTAGCCTGGAGGTCCGAGTTCTATCCTGGAACCCACATAAAGGTGGAAGAAGAGAACTGATTCCACAGAGTTGTCTGCTGCCTCCGTAAGCATTCTGTGACACATGTGCTCACAAACATACACTACACATGTACACAATAAATACATTCTATTTAAAAAAAATAAAGACAAAAGCAAGATGCAACAAGATGTTCTATAGAACACTTGCTCTCTTTATTAGTCAGTGTTCACTAGAGGAACAGAAACTAGGTGTGTGTGTGTGTGTGTGTGTGTGTGTGTGTGTGTGTGTGTAAAGGGTACTTATTAGAATGGCTTACACCAACACAAGATCCAAGAATCCAGTAGTTTTTCTGTCTGTGAGGCTGGATGTCTGAGCTGGTCTTCAGCTCTAGAGCCAGTGAACAAATGGACTTGCCAGTGGGAGCAAAAGCAAGCAGACCAAGAAAGGAAGCTTCCTTCTTCCCTGTCCTTCATACAGGCTGCCAGCAGAAGGGGAGTCCCTGCCCAAAAGGTGTAGATTAAAGGTCTATCTTCTAACTCCAAAAGTTCCAGATTAAAAATGGGTCTTCCCACTTCAAAGTATTTAATTACCAATAAATAAATAAATAATCCCTCACTGCTGTACCCAGCCACTTAGATTTGAATTACAGATATAGTCAAGTTGACAATCAAGAATACTCATCACACTTTCTCCAGCCAAATCCTCTCTCTCTCTCACACACACATACATGTATGTGAAAATATATATGTATGCATATATATACACATACATGTGTATCTGTGTGTGTATTTCATCTTGAGGAAGGTCAAGTGTCCTATAATCTTTATTTCCCCACAAGAAATTTCATCTTCCTTAATCTTTTCTAACTTTTAAATTTTTATTTATTGTTACTGCCAGGGAGTAGTGATGGTTAGTTTTTTGTCAATGTGACATAAGCTAGAGTAATCTAGGAAGAAGGAACCTCAATTACTTGGCCTGTAAACAAGTATATAGGAGCATTATTATTATTATTATTGTTGTTGTTGTTGTTGATTGGTATAGGAGGGCTCAGTAGAGCAAGCCAATAGGTGGCATTCCTCCATGTTCTCTGCATCATTTCCTGCCTCCTGCTTGAGTTCTTGCTCTGGCTTCCTTCAAAAATAGGCTACCATGGAAATGTGAGATAAAATAGGCCTTTCCCACAGCTGCTTTTGGTCAGTGTTTTATCACAGAAATAGAAAACAAACTAGAATAAAGAGTGGCAAGTTCGGTCAGAATGACTTTCAAGGGGCCAATTCTTTCCTTCTTCTGTAGGATCTGAATTGAACTCAGGTCATCAGACTTTCAGGGCAAACAGCTCTACCCACTGAGCCATCTCGCCAGTTTTTATGCTCCTTAGTATAATGCAATCTGTCTTCTGTAATTTCTTCTTGTAACTAAAAGTATTTACTTTTCATACAGATGTGAACATCTCCTGATTGGTTTAATAGATTGCTAGGGTCCAAACTCTTTTCCCTGGAGACACCATTGGAATCATCATCATCATCACCACCAGCATCATCATCACCAATATTATCATCACCTTAGCATGAAACTTCTGTGTCCTGAAAGACACAAACTTTACCAAGAGATTAAAAATACAGGGTTAAAAACTTAACAGAAGTGCAGTTTCTACTTGGAGGGGAAGAGCAGAAGCCATGTTAAATGTGAGGGATCATCCTTAGTTGCAGTATAGACAATGGAGGCAGAGTTTACCCTGTGAACTGGGGCACTCCCTCTAACGTGTATATATCTCTTTGGCACTGAATTTGACCTGGCTTATAGTGTTCATATAGATGCAACAGAATGTGTTAGTTGATTTTGTTTTTATGTTGGAAACAGAATCTCTCAATGTGGTTAATAATGGTCTGGAACTTTCTATGTAGCCCAGACTGGGCTGAAAACCCACAACCATCTTGCTTTAGCCTTCCAAGTGCAGGGTTATAGACATGTGCTGCCATGTCTGACTCAGAAGGCATCGGTTATTGCATGAACATCTCCTTATTTTACCAAGAGATGATTAAGAGCTAAGTGGTTGTCAAGGATTAACTTAGCTGGGGAATTAGGGACTTTAAAAAAGGTGACAGTCCCAAGAGGATTCATCTCATCTGTGTTAAAAGGCAGCAGATCTGATTAGTGGAGTTTTAAAGAATCATTTCATGAGAGACAAAACTGGCTCATGGGCCAACCTTGCTGAGATCATTCCTAAGGCTCTGTGCATGGTGTGGGGTAGTGACCTGAATCAGAACTGCTGAGAAGATAGACTCCACCCCTTTATTACTAGAATTGCATTAAGTACTCTCCTAAAACACTGCCAAAATATTATGTTGTTTCTGGGTCCATCTCTGCATAATGGAAATGCCAAATGACATTTTAAAGTCCAATTACAAGGGACGATCAACTTAAAGGACTGAATGGGCCCATTAGGGAGCAATATGGTAACTAGTAAAAGACTGAATGGGTCCATCAGGGAACAATATGGTAACCGGTTATATTACCACTGGTTATAAACCTAATTCATATGTAAGTTTAGGTTATGGACTTAGATTTGGAATGTTAGGTCCAAGAAGTAGATCTTTAACCAGTTGTGGATTCTGGTCACACATCTACTTACTGCTGGATCAAGATGAACCTTCTAGGACAACTCTACATATATTAAGCACCAAGTTTTCAGGCCACTGGTACCAGCTTCGGAGCCAAAACAAAGATAGAATAAATCCAGGAAAATCTGGTTATTTCACAATTTAGTGGGTCTTACAGCCTATGTATGGTATATATTTGTTAAGGGAAAAAACTAATTGATTTTATCACGCACAAAAATAGACAAGTATATGGGGTGATGGACAGATTAGATAGACTGAGAAATCACAATGTATGTGTGTGTGTGAGTGTGTGTGTGTGTGTGTGTGTGTGTGTGTGTGTATATATATATATATATATATATATATATATATATTATACCACATGGTAAGTATTTTGTTTTTAACATTTTCATTTATTTATGTGTGTGGTGTGTATGTATATGTGGGTGGGTTTATGCATGCCACAGCACATGTGTTAAAGAATAGCTTATGGGAACCAGTTCTCATTCAACCCTATGGGTCCCAGGGATCAGATTCAAGTTGTCAAGTTTGGTGGGAGGTACCTTTACCTATTAAGCCATCTCTGACCCTGGTGGTAAGGTTTTGTTGCTGGGTCATTTGCTGTTTTTGGTTTTGTGGATTTCTTTTTGGAGAGGGTATCAGGCAGCCCAGATGAATTTCGAATTTACTATGTAGTCAAGGATGACCTTGAATTTCAGATACTCCTGTCTCCCTCTTCCAAATGTTAGAATTACAGATATATGTATTAATCATTCTCAGCTCAATTTTTATTAGTCAGCTATACTTCACAAAGCTGACGGAAAAAAAAAAAAATGTAATACAAGGGTCAAAAACTTCGGAGAATTGGCAAAAAATATGATTTCCCAGGCTAAGATATTCAAAGCATGTGCTAATTGTGAATTTGGATCCTTCCAAAATGCATTCGGAACTTAACTCATTTTAAGAAATGTGATAAAGGCAGTGCTCTAATGGATGTGATTTGTGTTATGTGGTTTTTGACACAGGGTCTGTGTCAAAATGGATTTACAAAAGAAATAGAACAATAACCTCCCAGTTATTTTATGCCTGTTGAATAAAATCCCCTTCCATGGAGTATTAAATGTAATTAACTCAGTATTAAATTGGCATGCATTTAGATTATCTGTTATAGTTATTGTTTTTATAAAGCTATTACAAGAAAAGATGTATGGATTTCTGATGTTTCTAATGAAAATTGACTTTATACATCAGAAAAACTTTTGGCCACACTGAAATAATTCTTTTAGTGCCACATTATTTTAAAGAGATAAATGTTTTCCTGAACACTTTTTATTTCAAAAATAACTTTTATTGGACTGGAATGGTGGTTCGCTCAGTGGCTAAGGGGACTTACTGCTCTTCCAGAGAACTCACACTAGGCAGCTCACAACCACCTGGAACTCCAACTCCAAAGGATCCAGCACTCTCTTTTGGCCTCTTTAGGTACCCAGACACATACAGTATACATACAGTCACATAAAACATTCAAGTCTTTTTAAAAATATAACTTTTATTTATTTAGCTTTGTTGTTTCTTTTGAGACAGGATCTCAAATAGACCAAATAGATCATCCCACCTCAACGCAGAGATTAAAGAGGTTGTGGTGTGGTGGCATGCTTCAGGGCTTTAACCCAGCACTCAGAGCAGGTGGATCTGAGTCTCAGGTCAGCCTGATCTACAGAACGAGTTCCAGGACAGACAGGGTTACACAGATAAAGCCTGTCTCAAAAACAAACAAACAAAACAACCAGGGGTGGGGGGGACTTAACCAAAAAGCTTTTGTGTACATATTATTTTATTAATTTTTTTTAAAGATTTATTTATTATGTATACAGGAGGGCACTTGATCTCATTATGGATGGTTGTGAGCCACCATGCAGGTTCTGGGAATTGAACTCAGCACCTCTGGGAGAGGTGCTATTAACCACTGAGCCATCTCTCTAGCCCTTTCATTAATCTTTTAAATCTTTTAAATGGACCTCTAACTTCAGATCCCAGCCCCAATGTCAGGAAGCTCACAATACCTGGGACCCTAGATCTAGAGGTTCAAGTTCTGTATGAGGCAGACACACACACACACAAAGAAAATAAAAATGTTGACTAAAAACAACAACAACAAAACCAATGTCATCCCTGTTTGTTTCCAAGCTAACCTCCAACACTTGGGTTTGAGCACTTACAGCTCAGCATGTGGGAGTTACATTTTAGTTATTTTAGTTCTTATTGAAATTCTGCTGAGTAGGTCTTACTATTTTCTATGTTTTACAGATGAAGAAACTGAGGCTTGGAGGTTATAGTTTCCCCAGTGTCAGGTTGCCACTAACAGTTGAGCCACAACTCTAAGCAGGCTACCTTTCTCACCAGGCTATCTCAGTCACTCAACTCTAGACCCCCAAACAGACATCCCTACTTCACAGACTTATTTACAAAGAATGATTCTCTGTTTGGCTGGTGGGGATCAGATAGGGTAGTGGGGTGCTGTTGGTAGTGATGTTGAGTCAAGAAAAGAAACTTAAACATATGTATTCTTTTAGAACTTACTGGTTCTCTCCTTTAGTTTTCTAAATTGTGAGGGTATTAGATGAATTATTTGTATTTTTCTGAAAGGAAATGCGTGCCCTGCTTTGACATTTTATATAGCAAAGATGTGAAGGGTGTTCCTGTTACCTGTGGTTCTAAAAATTGGTGCAACATGTTTTTGTTTTTAAATATCTTTTTCAAGTTGTAGAGAATTTAGATTTCTCCATGAATTCTAAGTTTAGAACTGAATTGATATCTCCATTTTGCCACATCTGCATTAGAAATAAGTGGAATCATGAGTTCAAAATACAAATTTACATGTGGCATAACTTCAATCGTCTCGCTGAAGAATTTTCACAGGCACTGTGAATTTCAGGAATAAAGTAATATACATATCCACTTCAAAAATTCTTGTTTTTTTTAAGGAAATATGACATAATTTTTTCCATTATTAACAAAAAAAAAATCATTCAACTTTTCTGTTCAAGCAGTAGAAAAATATCAACGTTTAACCCAGCAACAAAAATGTTCAGGAAAACCAGCAATACACATGAACACGAATATAATCAAACTGCTTTCTCCCTTCATACAACCATGAGAACAAATGGTGTTGAGAATGATAGCTAACGACTCCAGTTTCGTGCTCCTGAAATGTCTGTGCATTCCTTGGAGGGAATTCAAAGAGCAGAACACCTTTAAACACCAGTAAGCTTCAGGTGACAGTAAGGAAAGGGAGATAAATGGATGCATTTGGCAAATGGTAGCAAGGACACATCCCTAGGCAGAGGTAATGCAGAACCCCAACTAGAAAGCAGGGGACCTGGAGCCCAAATAGAAAGCCTCTGATTACTGCCCAGAGCAGATATGAAACGTATTTAGCACTGAATGAACTTTTAAAGAAACTGATTCTTGGGTTTGAGGTTTGTTAAATACCCAAGTCTCCCTGACTCCACCCTGCTGAGAATCCATCAATCAAAACAAGACCCGCGGCACGGGGAGTGCGGCTCTTACCTCCATCCCCACCAGTCTCCAGGCTCCGCAGTGCTCCCCACCACCCAGGAGCTAGTGTCCAGTCTGGACACCTGCAAGGCACACCTGCAGGTAACACCTGCCTGCCCCTGCGGCTGCACTGACGCTGGTGATTCAGCGCCTTTCCGCCTCCCGGGTTACCAGGGCGACGCATACGCACGCGCACACACGCCCCTAGGGATGGCCCATGCTGCAGTCTGCACTATTCCAAGCAGAGGGATCTCTTGTTTTCCTGCTATGGTCCCCCTCGCCCACCTCTTCCCCACCGTGGTTCCAAAATGTTGAGGAGAATGGACAAGTCTTTCAGAAAAATGCTCTGCCCGGGCAGCACGTAACTGCCTGGCTCAGAACCAAAGTCAACTCACCAGGCTATTCAAGTATTGTTTTCAGCCAATCCTTTTGCGATCCCAAACGAGCCACAATATAACTTACCTTCTTGGTTTTGAGTGCTGCTTTTCCGATCAAGGATGGAAAACCTGAGCCTATGTCTTCGACACAGATCAACTCTGTACTTTGCAAGATTAAATGGATGCCGCCGTACATTTCAACATGTGTCTTACAGTGAGAATCTGAGTCAGAGAAAATGGGTGGAACACTATTCCTTTAATTTTAAGTATTATAATGAGGACATCAAAGTATCTAGGAACTGGTATCAAAGGGCAGAAAGGGTGGGGAGAGTATTCCTTATACATCCCATCGTGGCTTAAAGACAAGAGTTGCACACTGGAAGAATAAGCCTCCACTGGCTCCTCTGTAGAGATACCTCAGACAAGTTACAAACCTACTCAATGTTTCCAGTATTACACTCTAGTAATACCAGAACTCATGAGGCTGAGGCAGGAGAATGGCTACACACTGAGACACTCTTTCAAACAATAAATTAAGAAGCCAGACATGGTGAGGCAGTCAGGATCATCACCTGTGAAGCTGTATTACTTTGCCTGTCTAAAACACCTGATTGGTCTAATAAAAAGCTGAATGGCTAGTAGCCAGGAAAGAGAGATAGGCAGGGCTGGTAGAGAAAATAAATAGAGGAGAAATCTGGGAAGAAAAAGGATCTAGAAGTGAGAAGACTCAAGGGGCCTGTTGCCCAGGTACACAGCAAGCCCAGAGGCAAAAGATAGAGGGGATAGACAGCTTCACTGTCCTGGTACATCCAGTAAGTTCTAGGCCAGTCCAGGCTACTGTTTTGGTTTTTCCAGACAGGGTTTCCAGTAACAGCCCTGGTTGTCCTGGAACTCACTCTGTAGACAGGGAGGGGAGATGGCTCTGTGAGTAAAGTCACTTATTTTACCAAGCTTGATGACCTAAGTTAGATCCCTGCACAAATGGAAATGACTGCACAAGCTACCCTCAGGCCTCCATATGTACAGACATCATACATTTAAAAGCACTACACAATATAAAAGTAGGAGCTAGTGGAGAAAATAAGCTGTTTAGGAGGTGGGGGAAGTGCGTCAAAACTATGAAATGGTTCGTGCCTTTAATCTCAGATCTCAAGTTGTTGAAAGCCAACGTGGTCTACAGAGGGAGTGCTGGACAGACAGCTACACAAAGAAACCTGTCTTGGGAAACCAGTAAGTAAATTAAGACTGAGAAGGAATAAAATCACCGACTAATAAATAGGAAAAGTTAATTCAGTCACTAAATGGACTTGAAGGGCAACAGCAAACCTACTGAAGACATTTCCTCCTCCTGTCATAATATATCTTTAATATGATAGCCAGAGAAATGAAAGATGCAGACCGTGAAGAAATCCAGGCAGCAGTGTCTGACAAAGATGGAAATGGCTACATGACTGTACAACTCCCCTGACCCCAATACCCCACATGACAAATAAACTTAGGAGCCAAACAGTAAGATGAAGTTAATCAGCAGATACTGATGGAGATAATCAACTATACATCCTTACAGATGACTGCTACAAAATGAGGACCTATTTTCAACTCTTTCCCCCCCTCCAAAACAACCAAATGGGAGTATCATTCAAAAACAAACAACACACACACACAGCTTAACAACAAAAACAACACACACACACACAACCAGCTTCCTTTTTATTTACACACACATCATGAAGGCACTGAAGGAAATGTGTGGCAGTCTCCTTCAGACTGATGTGAAACTACTTTCGCATCTCTGGTCTGGTATTCCATTAACTGCCAGAAAGGTTCAAAGAGAAAATGATTCAAGCTTTTGTAGGTTTTTTTCCTGATTATTCACAAATAAGTTAGCTATGACATTCTTCACAATAAAAGCATGGAACTGTCTTATTTTGGAGAAAGGACAAACTCAAGTTCAACAAGGTTAAAATACATTGTACACTGCACATGGATGGCAAAAACTGTGCTTAGCAAAGGTGGGGGGCGGGGAGGCACAGCTAAAATCATTGGCCTCATGATGTAGCTCAATGACAGAGTACTTGTCTGCCACCGATTGCGAGTTGGAATTTCACTAAAGGTAAGAGATTGTTTCCTGTCCAAATAAAAACTCAAGATACAACTTACTACGTTCTCCAATGTTTATTTGAAAACTGTTCATCACCTGTTGCACTGACTACACCCAAATGGGTGCGGACGTGATGGAAGGGGTGGTAAAGGCTAGGTCTGGGGTCCCAGACCCCAGCTTGCTCTCTTAGTTCCACTCAGACAGTAGCCTGGTATTGACCCTTGGAGTGGGAACTTGTTTATGTGACTTCTCCCCGAATAAATTTAACCTATGCTTAACCACATCCCGTGTGTCTTAGTCTGTGCATCTACATCTGGTACCAGAAGTCGGGTATGAACCCACACAGATTTTTAGTTGAGGGTTGGGTATGAAAGGTGATGTTCAGAAGATGGTGGTATCTCTTTTGGATAAGTTTAGGGTATGAACAGGAAAGGTATGGTTAGGATAGGATATAGGTAGATTTACATAATTTTTCTAGTGAACTTTAGCAATTTAGCTATAGACAAGTTGTTAGATTTTTGTATGTTGACTGTTTAGGGTCTTCTGTTTTTGTTTTGCGCATAAATATAAAACTATTTTGATGTATATATTTTGCATGATACAACTTAGGATATTTTATCATATTGCATTTTACAGTTCTACCTGTACTCGAGACATTTCAGTTGTATCTGTTAGTGAGAAATATATATGTATATAGTTAAATTTTTAAAAAGTTTTTGTCCTTGCTAAATTATTTTGGGAAACTTCAGCCTTTGTACAGCTAGGTTCCCAAGAACTACAGATATTCTCACCCATATTTCTTATATCTATGAGATTAGTAAGATATAGATTTTGATTTTCAAACACTTCATAGACCTGCAGAATATGGCATTTAAATGTTTTAATATTAGTACTCCGTTGACACGAGACACTATTATTGCTCCTGACAGCACCCAAGGTATGTTGGGCACTGATTTCACTTCTTCTGGAGTCCATTCTCTCCTCAGCTAATGGCCTTTGGGCAAAGAACTGCCCCCACCAGAAATGGCTGACTTTGGACACGCTGTCCTACTGTGCTTGCAGGAGACTGCTAAACCTTGTCAAGTCAGGGTAAGCCAGCCTTTCTACCTCCCTGTTTCTGTGTTGGTCTGTCAGATACTCTAAGCCTTAGCCAAAGCTGGATGCCCCTCCTACTATAAGACTTTGGGCAACTGTCCAGGTGGCCTGTTTCTGTCTATCTTTTGGAAATTGCTCACCTGCACTTCCTGCCTACCTTAGAATTGTTATCTTCCTTCTCAGGTCTTTGATGAGGTTGAATATTAGACTGTCAAGATTATTGTTCTCTCTTCCTAGATAGAAATTTTAGATATAAGACTTAAACTTTCCAGCTTAGGACAACTCTATAGCAATCTCTGTGATGCTTTTACCCTAGGACTGTATATGTAGTTCTTGCCATTTGCTCTTGTTGCTTCACTGGCAATAGGTCTTAAGAGTCTATGTTCTTACATTTCCTTCTCTTAGACCATACTTGATACTTGCTGTCTTTGTATATGGGTTTGTATCAAGCCTAAATCATTTTAGACTAAAAGGGGTAATTGTACTGAGATTATCTACCCCATCTGCAGCTGTTGCACTGACCACACCCATTTGAGCATGGTCGGAGGCGCAGATGTGATGAGGGAAAGCTAGGTCTGGAGTACTGAACCCCAGCTTGCTTTCTTGTTTCCAGTCGGGTCACAGAGAGTTAGTTGCCTGGTGTGGATCCTTGGAGTGGGTTTCTAATGTAAGTAATTCCTCCTTGAATAAATTTAACTTATATTTAACCACGTCCCATGTATCTTAATCTGTATGTCTATACTCCTTACTTATATTTTGTCAGAAGTGATAAACAAGAAAAGCATTCCATGTACGTACATAACAGAAATTACACTGAAAGTTTTTATACAAACTAATGGTCTAATAGTATAATAAAACATCACACATTTCATATTGTGATCTTCTAAATTCTATCAAATTCTACCAAATGAGCAAGCACCATCTTCCTCCACAACTACACTGCTAAAATAGGTGCATCACACTGCCGTTTCAAATTTAAACTTTTGTTTTTGTCTGGGTCTTACTCTGTAGCCCAGGGTAGCCTTAAATTAATAACAATCCTCCTGAGATAACTTTCATAGCGCTAGGGATTTAATATAATAAAACACAGAGATTTCTTGGTGATATCCACTGAAAAGCAAAATTCGAGGCTGTTTTTCCAATGGCAGTAGAACAACAAATCCCATCATGGACAGAGAAATTATACTCAGCCTACAAACAAGGAAAATACTTTATTTACAGCACATTTTTTTTCTTTACAGAACATTTTAAAAAATGTATCTTTTGCTCACTTCCTGGAAAGTATTTCCACCTTACCAGTAACAAAACCAAAAGGTTACTTTACTTCATCAATTTTTCTGTAAGAAAAAAATTCCCATATAGCTTAAGCTGGGTGTAATCATTAGCAAGCTTAACTTATCAGGAAAAAAACAAACAAACAAACAAACAAAAAAACCCTAACATTATCATCAGAACAGAACTCAAAGCACAAATTTGACTCATGTCACAACCGTCTAATATACATCTGTCATCTACTTTACTGCAAATGGTCAGGGCTTTGTCATTTAAGTTTTCTGAACTTACAAAACATACGACACAATGCAGTCTTAAGAATTCAGTAGCTTACTTTTTCTCTTAATAAAATGGTCTAATATTATTTTGGAGCGAAGCAATAGTGTTATGAATGTTAGCCCTGAGACAATGTGGCCACTACGTGGTGAAGTCCGGATGACAGCAATGCGCACTGTTTCAAGCTGAGTGGCTGTGTCCTTTTAGATAGACACATTCTGAACAAAAGCGTGCTTTGATAACAAACATCAATTCTTAATTCTTAAAACACAAGCTACAAAGTAAACTATAACTGTTTTTGCTGTACTAATGATCCAGTTTATTAATTCTTCTGTGTTAAACCTAGCTTTCCTGAAAGGCTGAGATCTGTACAGATCCAGAACTACTGTAAACATGTGAAGCTCACATTTGGAAAGCTTTTCACAGTACTACATTTAAGTTGCACAGGAGACCCCAGTGATCACTAGGAAATCTACCACAGTCCAGTTTTTCCAACCCAACAAGGTCTAAACTTTGAGGAATAAGGTGGCCCTCTTCTGCTCTGAAAAATACTCGATCAAAGCGATGCTTACAAGCAGCAGGAATCCCGAGATTAGTATTTACTCTTGTATCCCATGTATACTGGCAATGTTTAGGTTTGCCCAAAAATTCCCAGGCATCAAAAACATTGTTAGGTAAACCGCCACATTTGATAACCTGGAAAAGAGAAAGAATACCATGTAAAGTTTATATATTTACAACTCCACCCACCAATTTAAAAGGTGTTTGATACTATAACCTAAAATGTAACTTTTTACGTTATTTTTAAATATTTTTTTGTTTTGTTTTGTTTCTCAAGAATCCACTATATAGAATAGGCTGGCACTGAACTCAGAGATCTACCTGACTCTATTTCCCAAGTGCTGGGATTAAAGGCATATACTACTACTAGGCCTGGAAATCACATTGGGGGGGGGAATCAACATACAAAAAACAAACCAAACCCTAATAATATTGTTTTTCTTTCCCTTTCATATTACACAACTTCATATTTTGTGAGCTGTTAGGATACCAGTCAAGTACAGGGTTAGTGTTGGTAACACACCAGGTTCGATCTCCAGCATGAAAAATAAAGTTTTTCATGTATGGCAGAGCACACAAACCTAACCACTTTAATCATTTGTGTGCAAGATTTCAGGGCCTTCAATAGACTGACAGTAATGTATCATCAGCACTGCCTGGCTCCTGAGCGCCAAGATTAAAGGTGTACACTGCCAACCTAGGTACATAAAGTATTTCTAACTAACCAGTAACAGTTAATTGAATGTTTGGATCTTGTACACAACAATGCTATGAACTCAAGTGTACAAACATCTTTTCCAGTCCCTGACTTTACTATGGTCTATTACTGAAAATAGGAATGGCAGATCACATGGTAATCATGTATTTGATTTTCTGAGGTTCTGAAAACTCCCAATGTATCTAAACTAAACTATGAGAGATTTTGCTTCAGAATTGATCACAGCAATGTCAGGAGTATGGGGTAAAAGGGTGATGAGTCATGACACAGCAACATTTTTGTTCAGATACTGCACTACTACATTCTGTCAACCATTAGTATGACTGTATTTCTTTTGTCATTATTAAAATCTCAAAAGTTTGGGGCCAATGATAAGGCTCAACTGGTCTAAGCTCCTACTGCCAAACCTTAACACCTTAGTTCCATCCCAGGGAAAACATGTGCTGACTACCACGTACACACACACAAAATTAAATTCTAATAATTTTTTATCTGAAAAATCTAAATATGCAGAATAAAACTTAGAATAAAAATGAATAATCACAGAAGTATAGGACAGTAGTGTTGGCAGTAGTGTTGCCTACCATGTAGGAGGCCCTAGGTTCTACTATCAAAAAGTTTTTTAAAAAGTTGGCTTCAACTCAGAAGAGGACTGAGGGATGCTACAAATATCCTCAATCTTTTTAAACCTCTTCTAATTATTAATTTATTCTAATACTTATTTATCCAACTTATATATTGTTTTGTATTGTTTGTGCCACATGTAGTAGAATTTCCCTTAATAGTGTAAAGGCCACTTTTTATACAAATACTACACAGTATTTTCTACTGTGTATTTCAAAGTCCTTACCTTTGGTAGAAGGAACCCAAATTAGGTTTCACAGCAATAATCTCCCCACAAACAGTGAACCAACTCTGTTACTTACTTCTTGATCTCTTAAATTTGTATCTCCTGCAAATATAACAGTAGATGAATCTGGAGACTCTTGCATTTTCTGAAAAACCGTTTTTAATTGACTTATTCTTTCTGCAGAATGTTCTCTGGTGCTCTCCAAATGGGATGTCATAAGGCAAAATTCATTTCCACCCACACTCGCCTACAACAGGATAATTAAAATTTAACAGGCCACTGACTACTAGTGGTAGTAACAGAATCAACAGCAGACTAGTCAATCAACTAGGATTTATTTACTCAACTGAAACCATATAGACAGCACTAGCCTAGATGAAAAGAAGCACAAGGTACCAACCCCACTCAGGACAACTATTTAGCAAGAACTATTCATATAATACCTGCCCCTTCCCCAGTATCCAAGCCATTGAAGGCTCAAGGTAAAAAGACCAATATAAAAGATCCCAAACTGGCCGAGCAGTGGTGGTACACACCTTTAATTCCAGCACTGGGGATGCAGAGGAAGTGGACCTGTGAGTTTGAGGCCAGCTTGGTCCACAGAGCAAGTGCTAGGACAGGCTCCAAAGCTACACAGAGAAACCCTGTCTCAAAAAACCAAAATCCAAACAACAAAAAAGCCCCAAAATGAAGGAAAAGGACAGCTACTCCCCCTTTCCATGAAGCCAAAAGTTATTTGCAATCAGAGACAATTCTTATTATTGCTCCATTAATGGCCTGGCACAAATACTAAAAATCACTTGCAATTAAGATACTAGTAAATTGTGTTACAAAGCCTGCAGAATCATCCAATTCAGTCAAACTTACAATCTAGATCCTGCCTACTTCTCAACCTCCTGTCATACTCTATAGCCTTCCCACACCCAGGATGGTTAATACTGACTGCAAGTTTTATAGGATCTAGAATGACCTAGAAAGAAAATTTCTGGGAATGTCTGAGAAATATTTCAGATTAGTTAAGGTGGAAAGGCCCACCCTAAATGTAAAAGGCACCGGTGTGAGATGGGTCTTAAACTGAATGAAAAGGGGAAAGGGAAGTGAACACTAGCAGTCATTGCTCTGCTTTCTTGCTCTGTGGACACAATGTGACTAGCTGATCCTGCCTTAGTCACTCATCATGACATCAGTATCCTCAAACTATGAGCCAAAATAAACCCTTAAGACAGCTTTTGTCACACTGTCACACTATCGAGAAAAGTTAAGTATCTATCACACTAACATGAACATAAAGCTCAGTCACACCCACAGGTTAAACCTTGTTGTAACTTGCAAAGGTCTGTGATGGTTGTTTCCACTTCCACAGGGTGCATGCATGAATTGAAGAAAGCAAGCCTACCACATTCATTTAACTCCTAACTCCAAACCTACAGACTAGCTACTTCATACTCCCACTACCAGGCCTCCCTTCAACCATTAACCAAAGTGCTAGTGTTCCTTAGAGCTATGCACAGTGTTAATTTTTCTCATTGCTCTTCTGTTAACAAATTACTTGACAAATGTTCTCTTCAGCCAAATGTTGCTATTTTCATAAAAAAAAAAATAAAATTTAACTGGTTTAAGAATATAACTTGGATTAGTTTGTATCTAAAATTATGTGGAAATCTAAGTATTCTAAGACTATTTAAAACATGCATGTAAAGGGTCAATGAGCTGGCTCAGTGGGTAAATCACTTGCTTCAACAAACTAATGACCTGAGATCAACAAACAGAACCAGTGGAAAGAGAAAAATGACTCCCCAAAAGTTGTTCTCTGACTTCCACACTTATAGACAGATGCACACAGATAGGACTTAAGAATTGTCCCAGTGATGTGGCTCAGCAGTAAGAGCCCCTGCACAAAAGCCTGACAATCTGAGCTGACTCCTGGAACCTGTGGGAAAAGGAGAGAACCGAGTCCAAAAGTCTCGACTGACACACATACACTAATACCAAAAAAGAGTATCTATGTAAGGGACAAATTAATTTGTAATTCCTGCAAAAACAAAACAAAACAAAACAAAAAACACCTTAAACTTAAACTTACATTCACACACAGAAGGTTTCTCATCATTTTAGTATTTGGAAAAGGAACAATCTCTTGACTTTTAAATTTTGCTCTTCCTTTCTTCAACAGTATAGCTGTGAAATATCCTTCTTCATTACCTTCAAACATTTATGGAAAAGAATAAAGAATTTAGGGGGAGGTCAGCACTATCTTCACTTTACCACAAGCTCCTCTACTGTTACAAGCAGCAACATTATTTAAATGGGATCGAATCTTTGAGATTCCATTCTAAAGTCAATCAAGTGTATGTCTCTCTGTCCCTTATCACAGTTTAACAAGAGACACAAATGCTATTTAAATAGGAGCAAATAGGGATAGGAGATGTCTCCAGTAGCATGATGTTTGTTTATTATGTGTGTGGCCCTGGGATATGTACCCAGAAGGAACAGGGAAGGGTGGAGAAAGAGGAAGGAATGGGAGGGTAGGAAGAAAGAGGCATAGAAACTAAAAGTAACTGTCTCCTGTGAAAAATTGAGAATACTGAAAAGCTAGAAGCCCACAAAAAAGAGTAGGAACAAAAGGTCAGTGAATCAATGCTTCCAAGTTTTTCTTAAAGAAAGCAGGTGGGTAAGTAGTAAGACAGTTTATGAGAACAAAGAGAAACCATTTGAGTGCATTAGCAGAAAACCACAAAAAGCTAGCTGGTGCATGTGTTCAACCTAAGTCTGGTAATACTGGAACATAAAATCACTATGAAGGCATGAGCCTGAGAGCTTAGTATAGAAGGGCCTGTTCAGGTCTGGCCACAGAATAAACATGGCCCGCATGTCTCCCCCAGTTCCTCACAGCCAAGTAATTACCTTTTTCTTAAATTAAGTTTTAGAGGTGCTACAAATTGTATCAAACCTGCAGGACATTTGAGTCCCAGGATAGCCATGCAGTCCAACACATTTGTAGATAACATATTTCATTGTCAAAATACTGAATATCTGCTGCTCAGCTGTTTGTCAGAGAAAAGGGAATGAGTTGCCCCATACCCAATTTAGGAAATCGTTTTTAGGAAAAAGAATGGCCTCAGATTAAAGGCCATTTGGCTACACAAATAATATACTTTCTATTAGTATAGTGCAGTACTTTGCCTTTCTCAGGGATAATAAACTAACAAGTTTTAACAGGGGTTGGGAATTTAAATATGAACCAAGAGTGAAAAATCCCTATACATAAGGAGCAGGTTTATGGTGACATGAAAATATCAACATAACACAACTAAAAAGAACAAAAAGGAGAAAATGAAGCTGGATGTTGCAGTTGGAGGAAGGAGGCAGGAGGTTTTCCAAGTTCAAGAACATAGAGAGCTTCTCAAAAGCAAGAAAGGCCATCACAAAAACAGGATGGGCTGGCTTCTAATAGATTTCAAAAACAAAATACCAGCATCTTCTCTTCAGGAGCTCACTCTCAACTCCTCTCCTTTAATCAAAGAAATACAGTAAGGGCTGGAGAGACAGCTCAAAGGAGTGAGGGCAGCTTTTCTAGAAGACCCTGAAGAGCAGAGCAGTTCTCAAACATCTGTAATTCCAGTTCCAGGGAATCCAACATCCTCTTCTGCCTTCCGTGGACACCAGGCATATAAGCGTACATGTATGCATACATACATACAGGTAGAACACCTATACATATAATAAAGGAGCGTGGCTCACCAAATCAAAAACATTAAAACCTAAAACAGAAAAACAGAGCAATGCATTCAGAGAAGATACTGCATCCAAAAAGTATACATGCCATAACTGTGAACAAGTGGTCTAAGAAATTAAATACGAAAATTGATGAAAACTATGGAAAATAAAGGATTTATGGAGTTTTATAACATAAAGCTTTCAAAAAAAGAGAAAGGGAAAAAATAAAAGAGGGAGGAAGAAGCATGGGGAAGATATGAAAAGAATGAAAAAAGGAAAAGTAGATGAAGAGGGAAGGGGAAATGGGAAACCTTCCAAGCCTCCAACCAAACCCGCCTACAATCACTGGGTACAATAAATGAAGCAAAGGTAGAAAAAACACCAGGGTTTCAAACTGAGGTCCTCAAACTTCCAGAGAACGGACAAGGGAAAGGCCAGAATCACAATGGCAGCAGACTGACCATTCTCAGAAACCAAAGTCACTGAATCAATGCTTCCAAACTCAGAAAACATTTACTACCTAGAAACGTATGTCCACTCAACTAACTACAAAACTCCTATACAGATATTTTCAAATATGGTAGGATTACATATACAAAACCAAACAAAAACCCCACTCCACTACCCATGTACTAACCAAGGAGAAAATGACTCTAGCTGGGTGTGGTGACACACACCTTTAATCCCAGCACAGGCAGAAGATGAAGCTCTGCCATTTCAAGGCCAGCTTGGTCTACATAGTGAGGAAAGGAAAGCCAGAGGTACATAGTGAGACACTGTTTAAAAGAAAACAAATAAACAAACAAACAAGGCTGTGATGAAGAAAAAAAAAAAGAGAAAACAAAACAAAACGAGGGGAGAAGCATAGGATGCAGAACACAAAATCCAAAATAAGAGACAGAAAGAATCCCCAAAGTCATTCGTGATAGAAATCCAACAAAGAGAGGGGCACAAATAAAGAGCTTTCTTTTTAGCACCTAGGAATCCAGTGCAAATCATGTAAAACTGAAAGTCAAAAGTACTTAGTTACCAATTATGAGATGTGGTCTGCTATTTCAAACATATTAGCAAAACCAAAATGAGAAAAAAAAATTACAAATTACAAACTAAAATTATACTAGAAAAGGGACAAAAAAATTAAAAGAAATTAACGACTTTTTTTGAGAACATAACCAGCACATGGTTATCACTTAAAATTCTTAACAACTGAGATAGGTATGTTTATGTAGCAAGGCAGCAGAGAATATATTTACCATGCATAAAACCCTGGGAAAAACATACAAAAGGAATTTTTAGAAATTCAATTTTATCAAATATACAAGTCTGAAATTTTAGAATTGTTTTTCTAAAAAGAAATACTCATATAAATCTTAAAAAAAAAAAAAAAAAAAAACAGTGTGTGTGAAAGATGTCTAAGTAGTTAAGAGCACTGGCTGCTCTTTCAGAGGCCGAGTTCAATTCCCAGCAAACACATGGTAACTCACAACCATCTATAATGAGATCTGGTGCCCTCTTCTGGCATAAATAAAAGCAGAACTGCATACATAATAAATCTTAAAAAAAGAAAAATCATTTCAATCACTTTTTCATTTATTAACATTAAACTGTAAAATAAATCTTTTAAGTATCACATCTCCATGTCTTGCTTATTTTCCTCAAACTATTTGTGCCTTTTCTTGATCTAACAGCCCACCTTTGATTTTTTTTCCTTCATTGACCTATTTTTCAAAAACGCAATTCAGAGAGAAAAGAGAAGCATTACCTGTAATAATTTTGTAACTGCTTGCTCTCTTCTTTAGGTAGGCACAATATGAAGGAGTAACTTCCTGGAGAAATACCACATCTGGACTATATCTAATTAAAACGATCAATAAAAAAAAACATTAGTGTATCATTTTCTGCTAAAGAAAATTCCAAAACATATAGGAAAACTGTTACCCTCCAAACCCCTAGTATTTGTTACTTATGCTGACCTTTATCTGTATTATTTACTACACAATACCATAGTGACCAATTAAAAATGGGCTGGAAGACAGAATACTTGCCTAACTAGGCTTAATTCAGGCAACTCCACTACACATCACCCCAGTGGAATTAAAACAAAACATTACATATACTACACTGAGAGTTTTCAGTGGTTATACATACACTGTTACTTCTTCAGATTCTCTTAAAAAGCTGTTTAGTGCCAACAGCTCCAGAGAACTTCAGTGCTTTACCTAGTCACAAAGCTCAAGGCCAGAAATTTTCATTTCATAGCAGTAATTATAGATAAAACTTACCATGTAAAACTTAATTGTAGAACACATTAGTATAAATAGGTGTTCCAAGGCCCTCTGTAGACCCAAACACCCCAACTCTGATATTTATTCTTGAGCTGACCTTAAAGCCAAAATTTCAAGCACACAAATTTGAACTGTTGCTTTGCAGAACCATTAAAACACTTATCACAGTCACTACCACATAAATGACAATGCTTACAAAGCTAAGCAGGAACACACCCCTCGAGCCCTCTCTGGCAGATTGCTTCCATCTAGTCCATCAATATTCCAGGTAATGAAAGAGATAATGCTGCTATCTTCTAGAGGAGGTCCAGAAGGACTGGTTTCTAAAATGGTGGTATCATTTGCATCCTCGTTGGTTAGATCAACACTGGCAAGATCAAAATAAAGATTTTTTTAATCTACAAATTATGAGTTATATTTGGGGACTATGGCAGAAATTCAGTTGGAGCCCCACTCATATTAAATACTGGAAGTTGTGGCATGCTTACAATCTCAACACCGGGAGGGTGAGACCAGTAGATACCCGAGAGGCCTGTTTTATCTTAAATGATGAGTTCAAGGTCCCAGTGGGAGACTGTCTCAAGAAGGAGCAACAAACACTACTACTCCTGAAGAATCCAAATCTTACCTCTGGCTTCTAAACAGATTGTACAGACTATGCCTTCAACATGAATTTTGCTTTATATGTTGCCTTAAATTTGAAGACACATAATGATCATTCCTAATCAGAAAATCCATATCCTAAATTGAATTGCCTCAGCTCAAACAGCTTTTCAGCCCGAGCATTTCGGATAATGGATACTTATCCTATAAATAATTCTTTGACAAATCCTGAGAGTCTACAGAAAAGCCAAAATTGGGCTGGAGATAGAGAGAGCTCGGTGGGTAAATGTGCTTGTTGCCAAGCCAGGTGGACTGAGTTCTACCTCCAGAATCCACATGATGGAGCTGAAAGTTGTCCTCTGCCTCCACATGCTGGCATGTGTCTGTCTTTAGAGTGAACACTTTTCTCTGGGAGAGAGTTGTTTCAAAAGCTTGACTCTGGCTTCTTGCTGCATAATGTGTCCCTCCTATATGTACACTAGCCATCTACCTAGCCACATGTAATGGTTTTCCTCTAAGTAGTCAGCTTCAGGCACTTTGTTAACTTCCGATTCTTACAACAATTACCTACTTTCAAAACTGAAAACAGTAAACAGAATCTGTAACCAACTATGAGCCTAAATTCTCCAAATGCTAACATTTTCTTAATAACAATTATTTACCTTAGTCTCATTCCAAACCACTTACTTCCATCCTTTCCTGAAGACTTGCTTACATACACCCTACAACCTACACTAAGAACAACATTACCACAAATATAGCATCTCTTTTAATATCCTTTTAACTGGAACATTTCTTTACTCTTCTGAACACCATTTTTTAAGAATGCAGAACTAAGGAGGCAGAAGCAGGTAGATCTGAGTTTGAGGCCAGCCTGGTCCACAGATCAAGTTCCAGGGCAGCCAGGACTACACCGGGTGACCCGGTCTCAAAACAAACACACCAAAAAAAAAAAGCTAGTCTCGTTGGAAGTGACCGTGGTCCTTCGGAGAAAAGCGTTCCCTCGGATTCCCAGCCCCGGGGCGCCGGCAGGCAGCCCTTTCCAGGTCGAGTCTTTTAGCGCCCATGGCGGCCCCCGTCCCAGCAAGCTGCCCGCGACCCCCGGCGCTTACTAGGCCTCGGATCTGAAGGACACGGGAGGCTGGCGTGGCCACGCGGGGTCGTTCTCTGGCGGTTCGAAGTAGGCGCTCAGCGCTCTCTGTAAAGCAAAGGCACAAGGATGGAGGGCACGCTCCGCCCACCTGGGAAGAAGGGAGGAGGCGGGACACGCAAACCTACATCCATCTGCCAGTCGTTCTCGGACAGGAAGTTGTGAGCCATCGTGGTGTCGCACTTCGCCACCAACGCAAACCCCATGCACTGAAGCCGCCGCCTCTTCACCCGGTGGTCGGTCTCCTCCTCTGTCTCCGCTGCTGCGGGCGCCGCCGCCGGCCCTGCCGGTTGCGCCGCACCTGAACCGCTCCCAGACTCCATCAACGCCGCGTCTCTTCCAGCGCGACCGGCGGTAAACGCCGGGCCCTGCGCAGGCGCGTTGCGTGCGGGTGCGCGTGCTTCCGCATCAACCTTCCGGCGGGAAGACCGCCCTCCCTAGGTCTTAGGCGAGTCTGCGCAGCGAGCGAGGCGCCGACACCGTGGAGAGGGTAGGGCAGGGCAGGGCAGGAGGCTGCGCGTGCGCGGCGGAGCCCTGGCGAGTACAAACCCGTGGAGCTCGAGCTCCCAGCACTTGTGCAGCGGGAGCGCGCGACCCTTCACCCGCCGCGCGCCGCGAAGCGGGCTGGGCTTGCAGATTTGACCTTCCATGTTCTTGTACTTGGCAAGCGTCTGTCTCTTCCCAGAGTTTATTCCCGCAGAGCCCAGAATCTTGAGTTGCGTTCACGATGAGCAGCATGACACAGAATGTACGGGAGATGATAAAGGTCTTGTTCAGAGTTCCCGGTTTTGATAGAGTTTTGGAAAAGGTATTGTAAGGCGAAGCCTCTGGTCAAGGGACGAACCTAATAAAACACCCGAGTTAGAGATTTCTGTTTGGTGGAGTGCTCTGGTAAGCGCACCTTAGTGGCCTCTCAAACGCCGCAGGGAGCGTGGATTCTCATCTAAACGTAAATAAGCATGACTGTCACAGGTTTGGTCTTTTCACCAGCAGATTGTTGGAGTGAGCCAAGAAAAAAGTCAGTGTACCATTTAAGGGACGCTGGAGACGGCAGGACTAGTATATAGGAATTGTTTGTTTTAAGGTATGAAAGCAAAGTATGTTTGAGGCACCGAAGTCAATCACGGACAGCTTGTTCCTATGTTGTGTTTCTTGGTTTTGAGACTGGTTCTTACTCTATAACGTAGGTTGATAAATGTTGTATTGCATGAATGTCTGTTTTTCCAATTAAGGAAAAAAATGCTTGGAAATTTGGAAAGTATTTGGACATGAAATAATATTGGTCAACTACAGGCATTTGAAATCTTCCTCCTTTATGTGCACAAAGTGTCAGGGCTTTTGTCTAAAATAGGAGATAACACTTTGGTAAACGTATTTAATATTTTCAAATAAATATTTAAAATCCAAAGACATTATTTGACAGTGACTTTTTGAAAGGTAATATTATCCAAAAAGAATGTATTGCTCTAAGAGGAAATTTGAATTGTTATTTTTTAAAATCTGTTGTGAGAATTGGGATGTAGTTGACAGCATGCTTGCAGGTTGGAGGCCCTCCATTGCTGGGGATCAATAGCCATTTCCTCCTTAAGTTTTCATTGTCACCCTTGTGGGTATTATACTATTTTGTAATTTGTTTTGTTTTGTTTTGTTTTTCTTTTTCTATTTAAACAGTGTCTCTTTATATAGCCCTAGTTGTTCTTGAACTTGATGTGTAGACTCTGCCTTTGAGTGCTTGGATTAACAGTATGTGCCGCCACATCTGACTATATTGTGTGAAATAATTTTGCCATTGATTTGATTGCCTTTGAGTAATTAGTTAAAATTCTCATACCTTAGTTCAGCATAAGGGCGGTTGATGCAGGGGTGTTTGTAAGCTAGTTATGTAACCAAATCCCACTCCACCCCCCAAAAAAAAACAATTAACCTTTCTTTGAAAAAAAATAATATATTTTTTTAGATACTTAATCTTTAGAAATCAGCATAGATTTCACATTTACAGTATGGCTGGCCACACCATAAGAGCTTAGTATTTATAGACAGCAGCAAGTGGCTGTTCAGCCACACAGGTTAATAACAGTCATTGTGTGATTGGTAACTTGATTTACACCATATAAGTGGTTATGTTTTATCTAGGCAGAGAAGCTAAGACTAAAGTATATATTTATGTATAGTGGTTTGTATATGTATATAATGTGGTTTCTACGGTTTCCTTTGTTTTGTTTTTGAGACAGCATCCCGGCTGGTCTGGACCTTGAATTGACGTCCTTGCCTCTGTCTCTTGAGTGCTGGTATTACTTTTGTGGTTTAAACAGCCACAACCAATATATTTCTGATTAGTGATTCATAAAAGATTACACACCTGTAATCCCAGCCACACTCAGGAAGGAGGTAGACACAGAAGTTCATCCTCAACTTCATACCTACTTCAAAGCCAACCTGAACTACAAAAACATGAACACTTTATGTTCATGTGGTACATGTTTTCCTATCATGTGCCTTTCCCTGGAGAGAAATGAACAGACATCCGGCCAGGGTACCACCCTGCTAACATAGGGAACCAGTGAGAGTATTAGAGTACAGATGTTGAAAAGATAACCACATCACTGAAAAGCCCACCCCAGAGTGAGTGGGAACTCAGTATTGCTGCATCTCTGAAGCTCTATACTTGCAAACAGCCCAGCTAACAAAAAGTGTCCTCCCTCCAGCCTTGCAAGTTTTGATTGCTTCCTAAAGGAAATCTTTCAATTTTGTTTTCATTATAAATTCTCAAATTGTTAGGCAGCTTTGGAAATCCAGTTACAAGGGCACACAGGCTGCATTCCACGTTAGTAGAGCTCAGGCACAGGACCACATCTTGGTGAGTGAACCTGAGCTTCACAATGCATTCATACTAGAGAGCCTGCAAAAGAGCTTCTGGCCAGCTGCAGAACAGAATTCCTAGGCTCTTCTTTTAAGCTTATCCCATCCTGTAGAAATAGTATACTTTATTTAAATATCCTCTTTATAGGGACATTTGAAAAATGAAGAGTACTACGATACATGACCTTTTTTTTCAATAAATGACAGTTAAGTGCTTACAGCTCTCAAGGCTCTACAAGGAAGGTGGGAACCCTCTAAAGGGCCCGAAGTGCCTCTCCTAGGTTGCTGCCTGAGGCTTGGGTATTTTCACCAGCCTCCTCTGGCTGTCTCCTTTGGTTGCCAGACCTATCCAAGGACACAATTATAATAATTCATAGATTTTAGGTGGCCTTTTCAATTCTAGAATTGGGCACTATTTTGTCCTACAAAGCAGTATGTTTTCTGAGAACTTTTTTTTTTTTTTGTATATTGAATTATTCTTTGAGAACTTCATAAATACAATGTATTTTTATCTTATTCATTCCCTAGTTCTTCCCCTAAGTCCTCCCAGATCTACTAGCTGCTGTCTCCCAACTTGATGCCCCCCCACCTTTGTTTTTGGCTTTGAAACAAGGTATCTCTAGTCGTGGCTGTTCTGGAGCAGGCTGGCATTGAACTCATCAAAGACCCTCCTGCCTCTGTCTTCTGAGTGCTGTGATTGAAAGTGTGCAGCACCACACCCAGTTTTTTCTTTTTTAAATAATCCATTGAATCAGTTTTTGCTCTCCATATACTACAGTTGTGGGACCATGTCCTGGAGTGTAGCTGACCTACCAGGTGCCATCCTTAAAGAAAGCCAGCTCTTCCTCACCCCCCAAGCAGTCAACTACCCATAACTCTTCAGCTGGTATAGGGACTCATGAGCCACTTTTCTCCATGCTGGAATGCTAACCAACTTGATTCTATAAAGGTCTTATTTTGGTAACCACAGCTACTGAGTTAATGAGTATATGGACTCTGTCATGTGTGGAAGACACTTTTACTTTAGAGACATTTTTACCATAGAATAGAAGGCAGATGTTCTGGCATCTAAGGGTAGAGACTAGGGGTTCTAATCAATAACCTACAGTACACAACTGGTGGGGGGATGTCCTGTGTGCTCTATACTTTGTACCATGACAAAGAATTACCCGGTCCACATGGCAACTGGACTAAGGTTGAGGAATCTTGACTATGCTGCTAATTAAATACTTTGTCTTGTATCCGCATTAGTTAAATCACTACCTTGTCCTTTCTAAATTTATACTGTGTCCTTGCCCTGAACTTGGAATTGCTTGTTCACCTTGAGACATGTCATATGTTGTTGTATAAGAGAATGCAGCTTTTCTCTAAATCTCTGGTTAACAATTATTATCTAAGGACTGGAGGTGTAACACAGGGGTAAAGTGCACACATAAGTAACAACAAATAAATAATCCTTATATCAAATTATTTGTTAAATGGTATGTGACTCCGGACCATCTTAGTATTTTATGCAAAAAGTTTACCTCTCTGGTTATCTGATGTGATACTAGAGACTGCTTTGTTTACCAGACAGAGTTTCTCTGTGTAGTCCTGGCTGTCCTGGAACTCACTCTGTAGACCAGGCTGCCTCTGCCTCCCAAATGCTGGGATTAAAGGCATGCGCCACCACAACCCAGCTAACACTGGAGACTTTTTAAGGCAGGCAATGCTTTATTTAGGTTTTAAAAGCATTTTATTTTGTCATTATGTGGATTAGCGTGTCAGTGTATGAGTATGTACTTGTATGTGCAGATGCCCATGCAGGGCAGAAGAGGGCATTGGATCCCCTGGAGCTGGAGTTACAGGCAGTTGTGAGCCACTTGATGTGGGTACTGGGAACTGAACTCTTGTTTTCTGGAAGAACAATATACATTCTTAACAGCTGAGCCATCTTTCCAGCCTTTACTTGAATTTTTGTGAGACAGGGTCTCATAGAGCCTGGCCTCCTGGCCTTGAACTTGCTGTGTAGCTGAGGATGACCTTGCACTCTTGATCCTCCTGCCTCACCTCCAAATGCCAGGGTTATAGGTGAGTTACCACACCCCAAATATTTAGTGATTTTTTTTTTTTTTAAGTCAGTGAATCAAGCATTGATGTTATTAGGCAGTTCACTGGGAAAGTAAATGGGGAAAAATGGCTGTACTTGTGACTCAGAACATGGCTAGATAACATTTGCAGTTAGATGGGGGAGGGGTCAGAAATGATGTGACAGTGTGAGTCCCATGTACATAATCCATGAGAATGTAGAAGATGCTGGCAAGAGACAAACGTTGAAGGCCACAGAGAAAGGAACAGAGGACTGCATATGCCTGTGCAAATGTATAAGACAGTTTATTTTTCTTTTGTGAGACTGAGTTCTTACTGTGTAGCTTAGGCTGGCTATGAACTCCCAGGTCTACCTACCTCTGCCTCCTGAGATTAACGGTGTTTACAACCAAGCCCAGCTAAAGCAGTGTTTCTGATAAACCAAGGAGTCCAATGTGTCAGAGGTGGCTGAGTTCATGCCAACCTACTGCAGTCATTTTGACTTGGGAATGGGATAGACTTGGGCTACAAGCTGAGGCAGGAGGATTGGACTACATAGTAAAATCCTGTCTCTAAATAAATAAACAAAAGCCAACCCCTGCCTTAAAATAAGCAAAGCTAAGTTCTCTAGTAGAAAACCTTAACCAAAGTTCCAGAATCAAAGGGAACTTTTAAGGACTAAACTTCTGAGCTGAAAGGTGGCTCAGCAACACTTGTAGTGGAAAGACAGCCCAACCTGCAAGTTGTCCTCAATGTCCACAGGCACTCTGGTACATGCATACACACAAATGGGTAAATGCAGTTTTGAAAACAGTGGACCTCTGAGAACTACTGAGAACTACTGGCTCTCTAGCTTTCCTGCCTGACCTTTATAAGAACTTTAGGTATCATTTTACTTTAAGCCTTTCCTAATCCCTCAATATGAAAACATGGCTTTGAAAGTGAGATATAGAAAAATAAGTACATAATGGCTTACATTACTTTAAAAGTATCTATTTTAAGAAATCTGTGTCAGTCTAGTCATGGTGGCAGCTACCTGTGTTCTCATGCTCAGGAGGCTGAAGGAGGTGATCTTGAGTTTGAAGGCAACCTGAGCCACATAGTAATAAGGGAGGCAAGCCTACTTTCTCTGTCTCCAGTAATCCCTCCACTGCTAGTTTCCATACCCTGACTTCAGACAGAGATCTCTCAAAGCAGGCTTTGTTTAAATCTCACTCGTGTGTAACATGAACAATAAAAGACCTAGAGATTGATAATGGGTTTTAAGCTTCAAGCTGAAGATCAGAAAAGCAAAGCAGCTGGGCACTAGCTCTTCCTCTGCCTCAGACTGAAATGGCTGATCCACGAGCTCTCCCAAACCTAAGACTGAAGCCTGTCCGCAATGTGGCTGGAGAATCCTGAGACTTCAAAGTTTTTCTCTCCTCAGTGTGGCTGGAGAATGAATGTCTAATACTGATTACCAGAAGACCTTGCTCCTATCTTTATGCCCCTCTAGTGCTGGGATTAAAGGCATGTGATCCCAGGTGCTGAGATCTTTGTGTGAACTGTTTCTCTTTTAGGCTGATTCACTCTTATGTAGATTTGGGTGGCCTTGAACTCACAGAGATCTATCTACCTCTTAATCCTGAGTCCTGGGATTAAAGGTGTGTACCACCATCTCCTAGCTTCTGGCTGCTGAGATTAAAGGTGTGTATCACCAGTGCCTGATCTCTACAGCTTGAGGCTGACTTTGCTTTCTGAATCTTCAGGCAGCTTTAATAAATCATAAATAATATATCAGCACATTAGTGTGGTTGGGGGTGGTGGCACATTGGTGGTAGACAAGAGGATCAGGAGTTTAAGGTTACCCTCAGCTCTGACTACTAGATTGAGACATACTCTTCAAACAAAAAGAGCTCATTCCTTTTGCCCTGCCAATCCTCCATTTAAAGACTCATGCTGAGTGTGGTTCAGTGATAGAATACTTGCTTAGCACACAAAATAAGGCTGGGTTACAGTCTGGGCCTCTCTACTATATTCTATTGGTTTGTGAGGACATCTTGTGGCTGAACCATTTATAACTATAAACAGGCAACTGGCATTTATTTTGTTTTTGTTCTTCTGATTTACTTGATGTTTAAAACACAGCATTGTTGGAGGTGGCTTATATTATTTCTGTTTGTCCCCCTTTGTGGCCTTCTGTAGAATAAAAACTTGTAAAAGCTGTAATTGTGACTCAGGAAGAAGTCTAAAGACCTCTACATCCCGATTTTATGGGAAGATCAGAAAGAAGTTAGAGGTCACTGCAAGATTTTTATGGAAAACCAAAAGTCTCAGTAGTGAAAGATTTTAATGTGAGGAGTGTTCACAGTGTATGACCTGCTTGCAGAAATTCTGTGATATGAGGAAAGAAGAGGAGGGGGCTATTTTTGATGTTTTTACTTTTTTGTCTTTTTCGGGGGCCCACCACCCAGCTCCCAAATAAATCATGCGCAGAGTATTATTACTTATGAATGCCCAGCCTTAGCTTGTCTTGTTTCTGGCCAGCTTTTCTTATAAATTATCCTGTCTACCTTTTGCCTCTGCGCTTTTCTCTTCTGTAAATCTTCATGGATTGATGTGTAGCTGGATGGCTGACCCCTGACATCCTCCTCTCCTTGTTCTCTTGCTCTCCTCCCTCCTCATTTCTTCTTCTTTTTATCCTCTCTGCCTGCCAGCCCCATCTATCCTTGCTCATGTCTCGTTATTGGCCTTTCAGCTCTTTATTAGACCATCAGTTGTTTTAAACAGGCCAAGAATCACAGCTACACAGTTAACACTGTGAACATAACATAAGTCACTCACCTTAAAATAATATTCTACCACAGGGGATAAAGTCTAGTGGTGGTGATGATGGAGACAAACCATGCCACCACCATGGAAAGGCCTCAAAAGGAACACTTGCCACTTGCTTCCCTTTTTTTTTTTTTTTTTGGTTTGGTTTTTCAAGACAGGGTTTCTCTGTGTAACAGCTCTGGCTGTCCTGGAATTCTATAGACAAAGATGGCTTTGAACGCACAGAGATATGCCTGCCTCTGCTTCCTGAGTGCTGGGATTAAAGGCATGCGCCACAACCACCAGGCTCCAATCCTCTTTTTTTAAGCTGCTTTGCACTATTCATTAATTCGTGTAGGAAACTACTTACATAAAAACTAGAAAACGCCCAATTTAAACCTTTATATTGGTGATTAGAATATGAGATTGTGGGGATTGGTTGGTTGGTTGGTTCGTTCATTAAAAAGGTCCAAAGAGAAACCTGTTAATGCAGATCTGTGATCCTATTATTTAGGAGGCAAGAGTAGACAGTGAGTTCAAAGCCAACCAGGGCTACATAATAAAGACTTGTCTCAAAACAAATATTCAAGAAGATGCTAGGGGGGCTGGAGGGATGGCTTAGATTGTTGTTCTTGGAGAGGACAGGGTTCAGTTCCCAGCCCCACATGATGATCCACAGCCATCCATGACCCGATTGCAGGGGATCCAGCCTTCTCTTACTTGAGTGGGCACCAGGCACACTCATGATGCACAAGATGCTTGGTCACAAAAATAAAGTAAATTTAAATATTAAAAAAATATAAGGAGATTCTTGTACACACAGCACTCTGAATTCTTTAAGATTTATATTTTATTTTATATGTGGTTTCCCTGCAGCTGCCTGTAGAGGCCAAAAGAATCTTCTTGAACTGGAGTTGCAGGTGGTTATGAGCTGCTGCATGGGTGCTAGGAATGAAACTGGGGTCCTCTGCGAGAGCATCAAGTACTCTTAACTGCTGAGCCATCTCAAAGCCCAATGATCCGTGAACTCTGCAAGATAAGGAGTAGCAAACAAACATTTTTTTCCCCTGAACATTCTCTCTCTCTCTCTCTCTCTCTCTCTCTCTCCTCTCTCTCTCTCTCTCTCTCTCTCTCTCTCTCTCTCTCTCTCTCTCTCTCTCTCTCGCTCCCTGTTCCCTCCCCCTTCTTTCTCATTTGCAGCCCTGGCATGCTGATCCCAACTGAGTGCTAGGCGACTTTGTTAAGACCAGGAACCCATCCATGTTCAAAGCTCCAGTGCAGCAGGCAGGAATCTGGGGATGCACTCCTGTCAGGCTTTACTCTGGGAATCGAGTTTCTAGGTTAAGCTAGAAAATAAATTGTACAAAGGTTAATTTCTACCATTAACTGGCAAGTTAACTGGATTTCTGAGGACACCATTTTAGGCAGATTCTGTTTCTTCAAATGACTTTTTAAAAACAAGATTTTGGAGCTAGACATACATGCAGGCAAAAGACACACACACATTTTTAATTAAGGACAAAAATCTCACTGTGGGGGATAGAGAGATGGCGCTGTGGTTAAAACCACATACTAATCTTGCAGAGGACCTGGGTTTGGTTCTTAGCACTAAGGTTAGCTTACAACTGTCTGTTGCTCCATCTCCAGAACACCTTACATCCTATTATGGGCTCAGAATTTGCATGCCATGTGCGTATACTTACACATATATATGCATAATTTAAAATAAAATACGTATCTTTTAAGGTCTCATTAATATAACCCTGGCAGGTACTTAATGCAAGTCCTCCTCCCTTTGTGCCTGACAGAGGGCATTAATGCTGGAATTACAGGTGTGTGGCTCTTTGCTTCCAGCTTCAAGGTAGTTTTTGCTGTGCTGATGTATTTGAACTATTCAAATACCATGAAATTAATGTTTTTTTTTTTTTTTTTTTTTTGTATATATTTGCTTACTATTTAGGTGACACTTGTCTCTGCTGCTCCTGAAAAAGTGGTTTGTGAAATGAAAGTGGAAGAACAGCATACTAACAAGCTCGGTACGCTCCATGGAGGCTTGACAGCAACCTTAATAGATAGCATATCAACCGTGGCTCTGATGTGCACAGAAAGAGGGGCACCTGGAGTCAGTGTTGACATGAACATAACGTACGTATGTACATACCATCCCAGTGATTTTTTTAAAAACTGACAATCGTCTCAAATAACTTACACTATATTGTTTAGGGGATAATGACAAAAATCTATACAGCTGGCAGACATAAGTGCCTTTTTTCAAATATCTTCAATCCATAATTGGTAACTTTCATACAGTCCTTAAAAGTATCACTTGTAAACTGGGCATGGTGTTGCATTCCTTTGATCCCAGCAAAGGCAGGAAGATCTCTTGAGTTCAAGGCCAGCCCTGCCTACAAAGTGAGTTCCAGGATAGCCAAGGCTACACAGAAATCTTAAGAAACAAAAAAAAGGTATCACTTTTGCCAGGTGTAGTGGGACACACCTTTAATCCCAGAATTTGGAGAGCCAAGAAACCTCTGTGAGTCCTAAACAGTCTGGTTGGTCTATTTAGTGAGTTCCAAGCCAGCCTGGACTATTTAGTGAAACCGTTTTAACAAACAACCCCAAAACCCAAAACATTAAAGTGTAATCCCAACACTTGATAAAGACTGGAGGATCAGAAGAGTTCAGAGCCAGTCTCAGCTATATGAAACCCTGTGTTCCCCGTTTCCACCTCCCCCCAAAGAAAAGTGTGAATGACATTTGGAGGAAAGTCGTTGACCATTCCCTAAATATTACCAAAATCTTGCAACAAGGTGAACACGTACCAGGAAGGGATTCCGAATCTCTCCTATGACTTCTGCTGAAATGACAGGACCAGGGAGCAGTGTGTGGCCTAGACCTCAACCATTGTGGAAATGTCTGTAGAAGCCACTTTTCCAATGGCCACTTTCCAGTGGAAAACTTGAGTTCTAAAGCTAGGCAGGTTGGCTCATGTCTTTAATCCTAACACTTGGGAGGTTGAGGCAAGAGGATTTTCAGTTCAAGGTCAGCCTAGGCTACAAAGCAAGACCCAGCTTCAAAACACTGAAGGTTCTATAAAGCCTGAGAACAAATTAAGAGTTCAGTAATCAAATCACAGGACAAAATGTAGAAGATGGACAGAAAAGAGACTTTATGCTAATGACCCATAATGATTAAACCAGATTGATGACTAATTTTCCATGAGGACTCTGTGTTAAATGGAAAAAAGAAGTGGAGAGGTGACTCAGTGGTTAAGAGCATTAACAGTCTTGTAGAGGACCTGAGTTTGGTTCCCAGCATCCACAACATCAAAGCAGACTGCCTGTAACTCCAGCTCAGAGAGACCTGACACTTGTCACCTCCATGGACACTCATATCCACAATCCACATAGAGGTATACACATAATTAAAGATGGCATCTGGACAGCATCAAATACAACTAATGGGGCCAGCCAGATGGTAAGAGTACTTCCTACCAAACCTGATGGTTTCCAGTTGGTTCCTGGAACTCACATAGTAGAATGAGAAGACTGACACCAAGTTTTCTGCTGACCTTCACTCAAACACCATCATGTGTGCAAGCACACACAAAATGAATGCAAACGTAATAATTTTTAAAAACTATAATTGCTTGTGAAGTGGATCTTGACTTGTATGTTTTCTTTATGTAAGGGACCTGAGCATTTATGGGTTTGGTGTGGACAGGTCTTTCTACAATAATCCTCATGGATACAGATGGACAACTATATACGTTGTCAGTTCAACATTCAGACCAGCTGGTTGAAACTGATACCAAAAGCTTGGTAATAGTAGTATCTTTCATCAGTTACTTAATGACTAACTATAATTTAATGTTTTCTTTCAAGGTACATGTCACCTGCTAAAATAGGAGAAGAAATAGTGATCACAGCACATATTCTGAAGCAAGGAAAAACACTTGCATTTGCCTCAGTGGATCTGACCAACAAGGCCACAGGAAAATTAATAGCACAAGGCAGACACACAAAACACCTGGGGAACTGAGGGAACAACAGGGTGACCGGAAGAAGCCCAACAACAATTAAGAGTATAATTTGTAAACAACTTTCTGAAATATTAAAACCAGAAGTAACTAAGGAAGTATTTTCTTCTGGGAAAATAAAGAACCCAAAATGTATGAAGGTTGTGGCTGCCTTTTTTTTTTTTTTTTTTTTTTTTTTTTCTCTTTCCCAGGGCTATCCTGGAACTGTGTAGACCAGGCTGCCCTTATTCTTAGAGATCCACCTTTCCTTACCTCCCTGGTGCTATGATTAAGTGTGTGCCACCAAGTCCAGTGGGGATGTCTTTCTTTTGAAGTATCTTGTTTTAAGTCAGGTGCAGGATAATTGATGAAGGAGTTCTTGGCTCAATGTTTTGGTGTATGAGAGTCTGGTTTTTTGGCACCTAGAATACTCTTAAATCTTCTGCCTCAGCCTCCTGAATGCTGGGATTATAGGTATGTTCCACCTTGCCTGGCTAGTTTTAGTTCACTGTTTTTGTAAGAAGAAAAGCAAAGAAGCTAGACTTTAAGATTACTCTAAAACTGAAGACTAGTATTAAAAGAGAAAGATGAGTTGATATCAGTCAGTACTACAGGCTGGATAGCATATAAACCTTAGAAATGACTTGCAAGTCAGTTTACACCATACATTTCCATTTCCTTTATGAGACATAATAAACTTCAAAATGGAAAGCCACATCATACTGGGAAACTAAAGAACCTGATACACAGCCTAAAAATTTGAAGAGGGAAAAACTAAATACCTATCCCTGCTGACTTTGCATCTTTAGTACAGTAGGGACATAGGAGTCCCTCTGAATCTCCCAGCCTATTGTATTCAAAAGTTAGCAAATTAGTGATGTAGGTCTTAAGTTTGTATGTTCTTAATTTTCCTTTTCTTAGAGCACACTTGATACTTTGTATATAGTTTTGTATCAAGCATAAATCTTTCCTTTAGACTAAAAGGGAATTGTAGTGAGATATTCACTCTGCCTGCACCTGTTGCACTGACCTCACCCGTTGGGGTGATGGGGACAGGTGCCAATGTGACCTGGGAGAACAAGTCTGGGGAGGCTCTCTCCTGCTTCCTGCTTGGAGACAGCATCTGGAGGCATCCTTGGGATGGGAACCTGCTGGCAGTCATCTGTCTCTGTTGTTATTTCTCCCTGAATAAACATCAGCCTGTTTTCCCCAACCCTTATTTTTCCATAATATAGTGGATTTCTGAAAGGTTTCAAAAATTAGAGGATTAAGGTCAGGCACGGTGGTGCACACCTTTAATCCCAGCACTCGGCAGGCAGATCTCTGTGAGTTTGAGGCCAGCCTGGTCAACAACGCGAGTTCCAAGACAGCCAGAGCTGATACCGAGAAACCCTGTCATGAAAACAAATAAAAAGGACTCTTGATTTCATTATAGAGTGGAAAGACAGGGAAAGTGGCTGTCAGTAGACTTGAAATATTTGAGGTCAAAAGTTGTCAATATTAGATACCAAACCTCTGGACTCCTCAGCCATGGACAAATAAGAAACCTAGATCTTGGTTTCTATCCCTTCCGACTAAAAGGACAGGTAAAGAAATGGTTCCAGAGCTAGAGGCTGGGACTCAGCTTGATTTATCTATAAAAGGGCCCAAAACCTGAGTCTTGCATATTGTGGAAGGCGGGCAGGGCTAATACTGAAACATGTTGAGAGTAATTTGAAAAATGTTTTGCAACCATGATTGGTTGGGGCTGGAGATAGCACAATTGTACTGGCTGCTCTTCCAGAGGACCTGAGTTTGATTCCCAACACTGACCTCCACAGGCTTTGCATGTACATGACAGACATGCATGCAGGGCAAAACCTCTATACACAAAGGTTGAAAAACTTTCTGAAGATTGGCTTGGTTGGGCACTAAGATTCATTGTAACTCAAGGGAGGAAAAGAGGACATTTTCATATTGTTTGCCATCAGTCACTAGCAGTAAAGTACATAGTACAGAAACCAAAGTTAGCTTTAAGGAGCAGATGGCATGTGCTTCGGGATATTAACCTGAAGGGTACAAAGTCAAGCTAACCATAGACAAACTGAATTTTTTGAGACAGTTAACTAGAACATGGATGGTACACTGTCATGTTCAAGGCTTGGTAATGATACCATATTTTAGCCGGGAACACCCTTCCACCACCACCAAATCCTGTACTTGTACCAGGGCCATAAGTACCAGTGCAAAAATGAACTGGTTGGATAAATATGGCTTCTGAACTCCCTAATCATGTTGAACACAATGTAACAGTAGTTTTTAAAAAGCCACTGGCCTCTGGTGACTTATATCTTCTACTTATGAGCTTGGGCAAATTTCTCAACCTGTATGTCTACTTCCACTGTTAAAGATAGCTGTAGAACAATGCCTGGCCTCACAGAACCTTCAAAACCCAGCAGTGGCGCTCAAGATGCACACAGGTGGATATCTGTTGTGCTAGTAGTAGACTGGGAGCAAGCTTAACTCTCTTGGTGGTAGTACTGATAGCAGCATCCTGCTCCTACCTTTAAATTGTTGAGTGTTGCCCCCAAATAAGTATTTGATAATTCTTTCATTCAGGATTTGTGGACTCCCTTACTCAGCCCACAGATCTCTGTGAGTTAGAGACCAGCCAGATCTACAGATGGAGTTCCAAGACAGGCTCCAAAGCTACGGAAAAGCACTGTCAGGAAAAACAACAAAAAGAAACTTTCAAAATGTTCTATCAAACTGATTCTACCTTTTAACTAATCAGAGATTATAAATGCCCTTTTACATTAAGAATGTTTTTTTCCCCCTTTTCTGTGAAACAAAGCAAAGGGCAGGGGATTATTGAAGTTGACTATGTGTCTGTCTTAAGTTCTTGTTCAAGTCACAACTGCCAGTTCTTTTTTTCTGAATAAACAAACCTTAAGTGACCAAAGATGTGGGATAAAAAAGTTATCACTGCAAATTTTGTATATTCACCTGAATAGTCAGGAAGCTTTCACCTATTTTATTTAGGTTTCATTTTTTTTTCCAAATTCCAACCAGAAGCTAAATACAAATGGAAACCAGTAAGCACTAGTTTTTACTCCAATGGAGTAGGATCATTCCCATTTACTCCAATAAAAGTATGCAACCCTTAAGCAAAGCTTTTCTTCATTTAAAAGAAAAAAAAAAACCAAAAAACAAAAAAGTAAAAATAAAAAAGCTATACAGTAGTCTTTCTGTATGTTCATTGCACAATTGAGTTCTGCTTTCAGAACTCTTGACACTCTGGTTAATTTTACAATGTAAGATCCCCACTTTTAATATTTTTTTTTCTATTCCAAACACTCAACTTCTTCAGGATGGTGTAGAAACCAGTATTTCTGCAAAATTCACTGGATTTTTTTATTTGTAATTAAATTTTCTAACACCAAAAACAAAACAAAACCAAAAAAAGTCCTCTACTTATGATGGTTTTGCAGCTATGAATGTTCCTGTTTTATAGCTGCATTTAGCCACGCCAGACTCCAGATCTGCTTTAATGTGTATAAATGCATCTGCACACAGCAGAGTACTCTATAACAGCAACTCGGGGAAAGAGATCTGGGAAAAAATACATGTACTAATGAGTACCAAGAAAATAAACATGGCCCAGTGCACATGAGGCAGAAATACCTCAATGAGATGCTTTTTTCATTAAGATTTCTTTCCCATGGTTGTAATTTTTTTTTTAAACAACCATTCTGGCCATTAGAATGAATCTGACAGTGCTCTGGAACAACGGTGATTATAGCAAAGCTATTAACTTTTTGTGTTATTTATACCTGTTACATTCACTCTCACCCTCAATACTGATGACAGATGTCAGAGGCAAAAACCAGCACAAACATGAAGACCACAACACTGAGCATCACCTGTGCTTTCAGATACATTAAGCATTTCAGTGTACAATAGTCCTTCCTTCACATTTTAGTAAGATGCTGATGCAGTGCAGCAACCTGCAAAGCATCTTCCTTCACACAGTCCGTGCAGAAGACATCTAATTTTTTTTTTTTAAAGTTCTGTGATACAAATGATTAAAATAAATCCAGGATGAACAAGTTTCAAAATGCATAGTGTTCTGTGCATGAGTCCATTTTCTTTAAACTCTGAAAGGAAAGTGGTAAGAAAATAAGAAAAGAAAATCGCTGCTGCATTCTCTGGTCTTCTCCATTTTGCTGGTCAATGCTCTTATTTACTCTGGCATATAAGGACGGAGGTGATCCTCTATGGTGCCAACTGCCCAGTGGGTGAGCTGTTCCTGTGGCAGGTAAAGGCAGATGCTGCATAACTTGAAGATGGTGGCTTTGTTTTTTGGAGTCTAGAAGAAAGTGAATTTTTAATAATTTTAATAGTTTTAAAAATTGTCAGCCCCTCACAATTTAAGGCCTATGGCACACTAATAAAGCATCCAAAGCAAGAGATATGTGGTTTCCTATCCAGGCAGGATATGAGAGGAAATAAGAGATGTTTGAAATAAATGCAGAGAATTTATGCATATTTAAGATAAAAATACTAGGGAAGTCACTAGAACTGTCCTGTGCCCTGACCTCCAGCCCTGGAACCAGTTCCAACAAAGAATACACAACAGGGAATCAAGATCTAGGTTTCCTGTCTGCTCTCAAATTGGAAGTGTGCAGATCTGTTTCTAAATAACCAACTTGGTGTTTTTTAACTTGATTTATTCCCAAATTTACTTAAAGCTGCTTTATTCCCCCCCCAACTCTATTCTTGATGATAGCACTGAAACTCCGTTTTGAAATCAAGATTTCAAACCCTTTAAGACTTTGAGAATGCATTAACTTGTTAATGCAATCTTTTCTATACAGTAGATACTGAGAGGTTGAACAGGATTCGAAATATGTTTTCAGTACCATTATCTGAATCACAGGACTTAAACATGCTAGACTGAGTTTCATTTAAAACATAACAAAACATGAGGCTGGTATGGTGGGGCCTAACACTCAGGAGTCAAGAGTCAGGCAGATCTCTGAGTTACTTGAAGGCTTATGTACAGAGACCATGTCTCAAAAACAGTAAAGATTTAAAATGTCACAAAACCCAAGTCACAATAACTTTATGCGAATGCTTTGTGCAATTTAACACCAGGCAGAAACACATTCTCTGAAGCCAAGATCTACTCAGGACATCTACTCACCCTAGGGGAGACCTGTGCCCAAGATTTGTGGCACATAGCCTCTTTAGATGTCTGAGTTCTCTATCTTAGGTATTTCTTGCTTGTTGACAAGTAACAGCCCTAGATAGCCCTCCCATTTTTCAGCCTGAATTTGTACTGCGGAATGCCTATTGAAACTTTTTTTTATGAATACCTGGATGGCTGCTCAAGTGAGAAATAGTTCTTATATATTTTTTTTAAGATTCACATTTAAAAGGTCTGCTAGCCCCTCAGAAGATAGGTTAGTCAGTGAAGTGCAGAAGGATCTGAGTGGTATGCATAGTTCTCATGAGGCAGATCCAGAAGAACCACCAGGGCTTGGACACTGACTGAGGAGCCACACCCACATGTAGACATACATACCTGCACACTTGTACCTCTCTCCTCCCACATGCAAGTACTTTTATTTAAAATACATATTTTGATCAGCTAGAAGTGAACAAGAACTTGGAAAGCTTGCTCTGCAGTAAGTGCTCATAAGGCACAAAGTCTGGGAACTTCTCTGGAGGGTCTTAAGACAGATTTCTTAATTTCAAATTTGTTCCCCCAAAATTCCTTACCTGCAAATGCTGTCTGTCAATGAAGAGAAACACTGACTGGTTAGGATTGTTGACAACAATTCCTGTCTTGTCCTTGCGGCTCAGTACATGCAGAAACTGTTTCTCATAGTCACCGTGATGAAATTCAAATTTGGCCTAATTACAAAATACAAACATTTTATGTAGTTACATCGCACTACCCTGATCCCACATGAATGTTTGTGCTGACCAATATGGAAACAAGAGACACACATGGGTATTTAATTTAAATTATGTACAACATAAAACTCAGTTTATTTAAAGAAAATCAAACTAAAATAAATGTCCTTGCCAGACATATTAAGTAGCACCATGCCCATAATCCTAGCAGTCATGAGACTGAGGCAGAAGAGAATTAATCTGTCTCAAAACAACACACACACCCTTCTCTCTCACTTCAGTTAACATCAGTCCCATTTCAAATGCCCAAATCGCATCCAGCTTGATCTCTTGAAAGACAGGACATGTCCTTCATTATAAAAATTTCTACTAATAACACTCCAACATAATTTTGTGATTTTTTTTTTTTTAAATGCTTTTTGAAACTTCAGCTCCCTTGACATATGTTAAGGCTCTAACCCACTGCACGGGACAGTTAATGAGGAAATGCAAACTTAATGCACCTAATGAAATGCAAAGCCCTCAATGTGCAACATAGGACCACTTCTACAAATGGGCTTTCTGAAAAAACAAATTGTTATAGAAGACAAAAACAAAGTTACTATTACAGAAGTCAACTTTATCCTTCCACATGTCTATGGGAGCAAATATAGGGCAAAAAGACCAGGCTTAAAACAGAATTCAAGAAACCTTTAACATCTTTTAGATAATTCAGAATTATAAATTGTTATAGTTCATTGTCTTTGAGCAATTTCTGCTACTAAGAACTATAGGCAATATTAGCCTGTAAAATCATGAGTGGCTGCTATTTAGGTTTTACTATCAATTGTATTAACATCTCCACCCCTGCACTAGGGTACTGAGTAAAGAATCCAGTGCCTCGTAAAGGCAGGGCTCTTTGAATCATACTATTATTCATCTCTCCCTTTCTCTAGGTGACACTAGAGATGAGCCTAGGCTTAGAGTACATGGTGAGTACTCTGTCCATTAAGCCATGACTGCAACTCTCAAGAGCTTTTGGTGTAAATCTAGCAATCAGGGCCAGTGTGGTAGAACACCTTTAACCCCATCACCAATTCAGGAGGCAAAAGCATGCAGATTTCTGAGTTCCAGGTGAGTCACGTTTACATAGTAAGACCCTGTTCTCAACCAAAAAAAAACAAAAACCCAAGCAAACAAAAAAATCCAATACAAACAGACAGTAATAGAAACAAAAAGCAGTCTGAGATTCACCATATAGTTCCATAGCCTTTTAATGATATCCTACTGAATTTCTTCTTGGGGAAGGAATGTTCCACAACAAACAAAACTGGCATAAAGAAGATATAAAGTAATTCTCTTAAGTAATAAAAATACTCTAGTTCCTCCAAGCACCTCACCGTACTAAGCATGATAAAGACACATTAATAGCCATTACTTCTTACTAAATACCACTATATATGTACTCAGATATAGAAGCTTCAAATTTTTGGGTTTTAGTCTGAGTTAAAAATTTTTCTTTTGCATTTATATTTAAGCGTTCTCAATTCCTACATTTTTAAAAATAACTTTTATTTTCCATGCATTGGTGTATTAAATATGTCTGTGTGAAGGTGTCAGATCCACTGGAATGAGTTACAGCCAGCTGTGAACTGCCATGTAGGTGCTGGGAATTGAACCTGGGTCCCCTAGAAGAACACCCAGTGCTCTTAAGGGCTGAGCCATTTCTCTAGTCCCCCTACTTTTTTTTAATGAGAGAAGTAGAGTTAGTTTACTAAGACTATTTCCAAGGAAGGAGTGGGCCACAGCTGGTAAAGTCAGCAGCTCCATGGCCTCATTCATTCAGGATACAGAACAAACCAACTATTTATCTTCAATATCCCAGACTGAAAATATGTGAGAAAAATAAAACCCTGTTAGTACTGGACTCCCCACCCCTCATTATTTCCAAAACAGTATGTGTAACACTATTTATGTGGCTCTTCATCAAGTGTTATAAGCAAGCTAGAGATGATCCACAGTATACAGAAATTTATATGCAAATACTATGCTGCCTCACATACAGTGAACATAGGCAGAAGTTTTGGAGCCAATCCCCACAAGATATGTAACATACAGATGCCTGTTTTAAATTACTTAAGGGAATAAAATTAGTCACATTACTAGCTTATTTTACTGCAGGTGAGCTTATAAAATTAGCAAAGTTATTACATGTATATCATAATTAATCATGAATGTTCAAGGAACCTATAATTAGTTCAAGGAACTTTTCATAGTAGGCAGTGAGTCATGAGTATAAGCTTTGTTTACTTTGACCTTACTTTCACTTTGTCTTTTGTATATGGCTGTTTTGCCTACATGTATGTCCATGTACCATGTATATGCCTGGTTCCCTTGGAGGCCAGAAGAAATCATTGGATTCCCTGGCATTCCTCTCTTTTAACTGTCTCATTTCTTTTTCTGCAAAGGAGGTTCACACATACCTAGTTATCAATAGTATTTAGGTTAAATGTGTATATAAAATATTTAGGAAAAGAAAGACTGATACACTGGCTTTTAATAACCTTTAGACATGATTTCAAATAATAGTACTTGAACCAAGTACCATTTTCTAGCACAGTGGCTCTCAACTTTGCTAATAATTCAACCCCTTTAATACAGTTCCTCATGTTGTGGTGACCCAACTGTGATTTTGCTACTATAATGAATTGTAATGTAAATATCTGACATGCAGGATATCTTATATGTGACCTGTGGGTGTCATAACCCACAGGCTGAGAATTGCTGCACTAGCATATCCATGTCTGTTAGGTATTAGCTATTAAAAATAATTATTATTTTACCAATACTTAATCTATGGATTTTTTTTAAGAACTTACTCTAACATCCATCTAGAAAAATAGTAATTTATTTAAGCTACTTAAATTTTATTACCACTGGGCAGGGTACTCAATAGCCTGTATCACATACAAAAGCAACAGAAAGACAAAATCCTAATGGGTAAGAAAATTTTTGTTATGGCAATTTTCATATCATAGCTATCCAAACTTTAGTTCTCATGATTAATTAAAATAGGGTCAGATACATCATTATTTTTCTAATTTAAAAAAATGGGGATATGGATATAGAAAGCTAAATGTATATGAAACACTGATATTTATCTATATCCATTAGATCTACAACTAATCTTAACTGGCGTTTTAGTGGATTTCGTTCTTCTTTCTTGTGTTTAAAATGCACTATGAACAAAACTAGGAACAATGCATAGATAAATGGCCTCCCCCTTTGGTTTTTTGAGACAGGGTTTTTCTGTGTTTCCTGGAACTTTATCTGTAGACCAGGCTGGCTTTGAACTCACAGAGATCTACCACCACTGCCCAAAATGGCAGTTATAAATCAGCCAAGAAGATTGGAGTTGTAGCTCTGTAGACTGGGTACCTCAGATACATGGATGCATGAAGCCTGGGTTCTATATCCAGCTACATAAACAAAGCATGGAACCAGGGGGATCAGGATGTTCAAGGTCATCCTGGGTACACAGGCAATTTGAGGTCAGTCTAGGCAACATGAGACTTTGTCAGAGGGAGAAAAAAATTCTGCAAGATGTTAGTTAATACAAGTCAATTAAAAACCAAAGGTATTAAGAGATTCTATAAATTCTGTCCTTCTCAAAGGATATATTTAAAAAGGCAGGAAAGATTTATGAAATAACTATTGGAAGCATATTCCCAACAATTTTCAAGTTAAACCCTACTACAGATGTTGTCTCTAAAGTGCTCACTACTTTATTTAGAATAAAATACCTGAACAGGCCTAAAAGGTTCATCAGATTCCTTCCACCTAGAAAACAGGAGACAAACAATTTTCTCAATATCATTCCGAGGCCAAAGAATGAAATCCATCTCCTGAGTACAGCCAATCACATCCTAGGAAAAAAAAAAAACCATAACAAAGGATTTTTTTTTTAAGTTTTAAAGGAGCAAAGTGGTATGACAGAAGGTACAAGTACAGGGTTTGACTATAGAATCATTGTCTCAGTGTAAAAGGCCGCTACAAAGCCAATGTTATTAATGCCCAAGCCTTTATTTCCACCTTTCAAAACCAACCAATGTATTTGGCAAAAATGTCCCCAAATTTCTAGGAACCACTCTAATTACATAAAATAGTTTAATGTGCTATTATTAGACAGCTACTTTTCTGCATTCTTGTTCCCAGCATCATATTCAACATATTTGTTTCCCAAGGCCAAAGTACTTCTTCCAGACCAGGCTTCCTCTGCTTTAACTAATTTTAGGTTACACACCAGATTAACATCAATGTAATGCAGTTTTGATGGTTGGAAGTAATATATTTTAACAAATTTCTCATTACAAGGGAGCATGATGTTAGTTCTCCCCTCAAAAAGAGAAATCCAACAAATAGTATATTATTCACAGCAATCACAAACATCATTATTCCATCTAAGCAAAGTGGCCCATGCTTTTACTGGAAGCAAATTAAAAAATTACATTCACTACACAGCTGATGTCTCTAAGCACAAAGATGGCTACCCACTTTCAGGGGGAAACTGGAAACTTTAATTCACACAAACTTATTTCCAAAGTCAAGACTTCCAGATCTTACCCTTCTCATAGACTGGTATCGAGGAGCATGGAGCTGTACCACATCCTTCTGTAGAAGCTCTATAGAACTTTCCAAGGAATAGCTGGAATCTCGCACACCTTTCAGAATATTTTCTTCATAATTATTTGTCATGACTGGTATAACCTCAGACACTTCAAAAAGTGCTGACTTTTTCTTCTAAAAGAAAAAAAATTCAGTGATATATACAGTGCTGATATAAATTCACTTAACTGGTTTTACAGGCAACTAAATGAAAACACTAGTTTAAAACACAAAGTATTCAAACAAATTAACTATTTTATCCCTGAAAATGGTATCAAGTTTAATTGCCTTTTTTGAATATTATCTGACTACAATTATCAATGTTTAAAAGGGGGAAATGTACAGTAAATTGTGTTTCCAAATTAGTTAAAATCAAGTGCTCATTACCAATCTAACTTATAAAACTGCATACACAAAGCATATGTAATAACACTATATGGTGGCCTTTGGGGCATCCTATGAATTATGTACAAAGATCTACCTAGTCTCTCGACATTTAAGAGCTTGTATTCAGAGCACCTACACAGCAATACCTTCAACTAATCTTATCAAATTTGGCATCAACATGTTAAAAAACAAGCACACACACACACACACAAAAAAAAAAAAAAACAGAAAAATGTGAAAATGATTCATCCTCAGAATACTTTAACACAAAATACTCTGGAATCACTCTGCAACTCTTAACAGCTTAAGTTTCTTAAATACAAAAATACTTAAGATTGGGGTAATAACCGTGGAAACTCCAAAATACTAAACAGGTATCACACTAAGATTTCTGACTACAAGCAGACCACAGTCAAAGTTGCACTTCCTTTATTCATAACCCAATCTTATGTCAAAAGCTGTTGATGATGAATGCCCATTTTGAATTGCAAAAAAAAAAAAAGAAAAAAAAAATTGGCTTTCAGACATTCTCATCTGATAGTTAACTGTGAAACTGGATCTGTCTCTCTCACACACAAAGTCCTCTTAGGTCATTTTTAATTTAAAAAAAGTAGCAATTCTAGACAAAAATTTTCCATTTAAATGGATTGTTTCATTAACTATATCATAAATGAAACCATTAAAAACTGAACAAGCTAAATTTACCATATAACATTTGATCCTGATAGAACACTTATGACATCCCACTTCTAACTTTACAAAGTTCCCTCTTTTGTTCCACATTAAAGTTTTACAGTTATTCAGTCCCATATCAACTAAAGCTGAATTCTGAACTAAATATTTCAAAGTCAATTAATATAGAAAAGCCCTCCATTTTCTGCAAGGATTCAATTCACAGAATCACCCCTAAGGGCAAAAAAGCAAAGTCCAAAGTAGTCTTTCTCCATATACTCTTAAACCTAATATTCACAAAACAAATATGCACTTACAAAAATCACTGTGCTAATTGTTAAAAACTTAAATTACCTTCTCCTTGAACACAAAGGCAATATACATCTTGAAGTCAAACTGGTCAGCTAGAGATTCTTTTTTCTTTCTAAGCTGAGCACGTAGTCTGTTCAGAGCTTGTTTCTTCCGGGAGTTTGGGTCCCCCATTTTGAAATACAGGTGGTACTAAAGCCTTTGGAAATTGTCACTAAACTATGGGCACTTTTCTTTAAGACTCAAGTACAACAGAAACAAGTCATTTTTTTTTCCTGCTAATATGATTGAATAGCTAAAATCACAACTGTAACCCCCCAAACTGCACCTTCTGGCAATATTAGCAGACTGTCATACCACAGGGTCAAGAAACAAAAGTTGCTGTCCAGTCATGTTTGGACAATAATGTTTGGGGGGAAGAGATGGGGAAGGGGAAGGCGAGGAAGGAAAGAAAGAGGAGAAAAAACTTCGAACTAACTTTCTGAAAAACACATTTGGCTAAACTGCCAAAATAAAATGCTTTGAGGGGAAAATGAAAAACCTATCATCAGGATTTAGGTGTGCAATAAAACACAGCTGACACCAGTCCAATCCATCCGGATTTCCCCCTTTTTAAAGGGATTAAGGAAAAAGGGAAAATTGTGATGTTGCTTCCCAAATATAGGGAAAAAAAAAAAAACAAAAACAAAAAAGAAAAAACTGAAAACCACCAAAACAGGGTAGGTGAATGAAACTGAAATCCCCAGTTGGATTTTACCCAGCCAAATCCATGGCTGTAGTACCTGATTAATTCTTAGTTATTTCAGATTTCACTACTGCTATGTACTGTCAGTGCTTTGCTATTGATTACACTTGGTGGTGAGCAAAGAGAAAAGTGCAAAATCAGCAGAGAAAGGGGAGAGGTACAGGGTTTCCCTGCAATCAACTACAGTGTATACCGGGGGCGGACAGCTGTTGCCCAAAGGAGCCATGAGAAAAAACAGCGGAGTCATTACCAACTTCCCCATCACCCACGTTTTCACCCTCAGGCGGCTGCGAACGCTGCTGCCAAGGAGAACCATGATGGCAAAGGGAAAGGGGGGATCTATTAAACGATATTAATAGTTACTCCGGCTCTGTGATTAGCCCTGATTAATGCCCGGAATCTAAGCACCCTCAGCCCTGAGGTGGGTTCTACATGCCCCGGGGAGCCCTCTGTATAAATTTGACCCCGTTCAGGTTCGGGATGGTGGGGGGTTCGATTATCTTCGTGTGAGCATGGCTGAGGCAAAGGTGGCGGGTTCTCCCACGTCCCAGGCCGGGCCCGGGGATCACCTGCCTTCGACCCCCAGTTCCCACCCCCACCCCTCGCCTTCAGCGGCAGCGACTCACTCGCACCACGGGAGACACTGGATCACTCGGGTTCTCACTCATTTCACCGTGGAAACAATTCCCGCCCGGGTAGAGAAGGCGGAAAGAGAGTTAAGTGGGAAGGGATCAGTTGGGAGGGAAAAGAAGAAAATAATCGTGTTAATAAGAATTACTTCTTAAAAAGGAAGCCCACCCTCCCAACCCGAAAAAAAAAAATTAAGAAAAAAGAAAAAAAAAAAAAGGAATGAAGTTCCCGGGGTTGTGGATTCGCTTTTCCCGTTCAACAGCCCATGTTTCCCGAATGGGGGCGGCTGGGTGGCTTCCCAAGGGGGCAGAGGCCGGGATCGAGGTGGCAGGGGCGGGGTCCCCGCGGAGAGGAGAGCGGGACTCGTAGGCCGACCGTCGGAGGGCCGTCTAGCCGCAGCCTGCGGGCGGAGCGGCGGCTGCGGAGGAGGAGGCGGCGGCGGCGGCGGGGGCGCTGCTCGTGGCACGGGCGGGAGCCATGTCAAGAGAACACGACGGGCCGACGGAGCCCCTCCATGCCCGCTGCGCTGCGCTCTGTGGCCGGGCCGCGCGCACTGCTGCCGCCGCTCAGCCCCCACCTGGGCCCCATAGTCGGGCTCGGCGCCCCGGGCGAGGACAGAGGGAAGGACGCGGCGGCGCGGGGGGGGGACGGCGAGGAAGGAGGAGAGCGAGCGTGCGGGAGGGAGGGCCGGGGGAGGGAGGGGAGCCCTGCGCTACGGCCTGTCCGCGGAGAGAGCACGGCAAAGTTGTCTCAGGTCAAGCGTCGGCTCCCGAGGCCTACTTCGCCCAACAGTCCGGGTCAGGAAAATAGTCCGAGAGAGCCCCGAGGAGTGGGGGTCAAAAAAGCCGACGCGGAGGAGGGCGAGCGTCCGCGGGGCCACAGACTCGTTTCCCCCCGCACCGGAGTGGCTGCAGAAGCGGCGCCTGCCTCGGGAACCTCCCGGGTCCGGGGCTGAGTCGCGTTTGAGGGAAAGAAACAAGAACAAACAACTTAAAATGGCAGCACGGCCGCTGCGTCACCCGCCCCTCAGCGGCACCGCCCCGAGCGCTCTGCGCCTGCGCGTAGTCGGGGCGCTACCACGTGCACCAATGAAGGGGGACACAGGGGAGGAAGTGTGAAGGTTTTCACAATCATGAAGATAGAGAGCCGACGGTCAGTAAGATATGGCATGTATAACTGCTTTTCAATCGTGCGTGGCTTTGAAAAGAAGGCTCCCGTGTAATAGCTCTTTCCTTAAGGAGATTTGAGAACGCGTACTCCCCTCTTCCTCAAGATGGAGAATCCTAAGGCGTGGAAAGGGGCTCCCGCTACTCCCTCCGCCCCTCGGTCAGGCTGTCCCAGTCTCCGGCGTTGGCCTCTGCCCCGCCTCCTTTGCGTCATAAAAGCACGCCCCTACGCCCTTCATGACGAAGCACTCGGGTCGTGTCGCTGGCTCCTCCTTCGCGCTCTGTTGGTCAGCGTTGGTTGGACTTGGAGCCTGAGTTCCTCCAGAGTTGTGACTCTTAACTTGCCTGGTGTGGTCCGGGCTCCTCAGGGGCCCGAAGTACCTGTTCACAGGGGCCTTAGGCCGTCGGAAAGCACAGATACTTACATTAGGATTCCTAACAGCAAAATTACAGTTATGAAATAGCAACGGAAATGATTTTACGGTTGGGGGCCACCAAACATAAGGAATCTAATTAGCATTAGGAAAGTTGAGAACCAGTGCTCTAGAGGATCCCAAGAGCCAAAGCCTAGGAAGTGGGTGGGAAAATGGGCTTTGAAAGGGGCAGGGTGAGGAAAAAACCCGGTAGCGCTTTGGAAGATTACGGGATGCTGTTAGGTTCACTGTATTTTTCTTGGGAGTTGCAACAACGGACAATCCATTTCGAGTGCCTGGAATGGAACTTGCTTACAGCCCAGCGAGTCTCGAGTTAAGGTAGCGCAGACTTTAAATGAGGTCAGAGACGTCCTGTATGGGCTGCTGCTGGGATCGGAGACACAGCTGAACTTGACATGCGATTCTCCATCCTGGTGAGAACAGGGATCCCCGAGGACCCCAGACAGACCTACACCCCATTCTTCTGGCTTTCTGTCCTCAACAGTAAAGAGAACACCGGAAGGTTTACCGCTGAATCACGCCGTCCTTGACCCCAAAGAGTGCTGACTCGGTTTCTGGGAGCTATTGTGTGATAAAACTTACGTAATTAACCAGCGAGGAGTCGATACTCCACGTGGAGCAAAGCCTGTGTCCTCCATTTCTGGCTTACTCGGATGAAGATTTAGAGGTCTAGTGTACTAAATAGCTGCTTTTCACTTCGTGAAATCAGGATGTACTAGTTATAATTACCCTTTATCCATAAGCCCAAGAAATTACTAGGGCCCATTCTTCAGTTGTTCAAACCAAGGATGAGATTCCTGGTCTTCCCAGATTATTCCTGACCTTAAAAAATTAAATTTGAGTCGGCCATAGTGGCTGTAATGCCAGCACTCAGGAGGATTGCTGCAAACTCAAGGTCTTTCTCCTTCAAAAATTCAAGGCCAGCCTAGAGAACCATATAAAAACTGTCTCCACCACCTCCACCACAACCAAACCAAATCAGTGTGGTGGCACAGGTTCCAGAGCTGCGGAAGCTGACACAAGGGGATTGTTACAAGGTCAAGGTCAGCCTAGTTTATATAACATGTTCTAGGACTATATAGTTCTAGGACTATATAGTAGGATCCAATTTTTAAGAAATGACTGGGGAATGGCTCCGTGGGTAAAGACACATGCTGCGAAACCCTGCTTGAGTTAGATCCCAGGTCCCACACAGAGGTCTTATGACCTCCGCATACCAACCATGAGTATACACATTACACACAATAAATAATTTTCAATTAAAAAATATACATGTGATAAAGCTTAAAATAATCCTTTGCTGATTTATCCTCACATCCACATAACTGAAAAGCTCACATGAGTAAAATTATTTCAGAGTTAATGATATTAGCAAGAATATATACACATCATTTTCATGGGAGAATTTAAAGACCTTTATAGAAATGAACACATGCTATCCTTAATCTCTTTAATACATATATTCTAATGGCATTTAGTATTTTTGCAGAGTAGAGTAACTGTCATAGTCTCACTGAAAGAAGACCTGGTACCCATTTGTTAGTTGCCTTTAATCCCAGCACTAGGAAGACAGGGACAGGTGGATCTCTGTGAGTTTGAGGCCAACCTGGTCTACGGTCTACAGAGTTCCAGGACAGGCTCCAAGGCAATATGGAGAAACCCTGTCTCAGAAAAAAAAAAAAAAAAAAAAAAAAAAGTCTATTCAGAGATTTGACTATTTAAAATTTCTTATTGAAGTATAGGAATACATTGTAATTTTTTTTCTTTTGGTGATATCCTTAATGGTAAAAAAGTCAAATTTATTATTTTTTCTTGTGTTTGTACTTTGGTGTCATATCTAAAAACAATGAAGAGTTTTTATGGTGCTATAATAATTATGGGCAGCGAGAGCCAGCTGGGTGCTGTGATAGGTACCTGAGACAGAAGGATCACATAGAGCCCAGAGTTTGAGGCAAGTGAGGTCAATATAGAGTCCCTGTATCAAAACCAAGATGAAGAGATGTTAACGAAAATGTCAGTTTTTAGTTTCAGTAGTGAAGGTAACTATCTACAAGCTGAACAAATCCTACATTTTGTGCTGTGCAACTTGGCCAGCTCTTAGTGAAATGAGCCACAAAATAGAAGTAATGAGCCCCAAAGGGGGAAAGCTGTTCCAGTTCAATTTTCTCTGAAACTTGGAAAGGCAGTTAAATAGAAAGAGTGATCAAGGGAAATGAAAAGATATTAAATCTCTGACCATAATGCTCTCCAGGAAAATTAAAAGGCTGAGAACTCAAAATTTTCTGGGGAAGCTGGAAAGATGGCTTAGCAAGTAGAGTACTTGCTGTACAAGGACTTGAGTTCAAATCCCCATCATGTGAGCATGGCTGAGTGTGCCCATAACCCTAGCACTGTGATGGTCTCAAACAGTATTGCTGGGGCTTGCTGTACTCCAGCCAAGCTCCAGATAAATACTGTCTCAAGGAAATATGGCAGAGATTGACAGAGCAGGACATCCAGTGGCCTCCCTGAAGCACCTGACACATTTGCAACCTTACATATACCCCCAACACACACGTAAGTACGTAAGATTTGGTAGGGATGGTGCAAGCCTGTATTTTCATCACTGGAGAAGTAAAGACAGGAGGCTGAGGAGTTCAGGGTCATCTTCAGCTTCATCATGAATTTGATGAGAGAGACAAATGAAATAAAACTAAAAAAAAAAAAAAAAAAAAAAAAAAAAACCAAAGACTTAGATTCTCCAACTATGGAAAAAAGTACACTTTATCATGTTAGAAATCACATATGTTTAGTTAGGATGTTTTAACCAACAGGATTGGCAAAGCCAAAATGGTGGCATCTTGATTAAAAATAACTGTTTAACCAGGTAGTGGTGGTGCATGCCTTTAAACCTAGCACTCAGGAGGTAGAAGCAGGTGGATCTCTATGAGTTCAAGACCAGCCTGGTCTACAGAGTGAGTTCCAAAATAGGTACGAATGTCAGAGAAACCGTGTCTTGAAAAAACAAAGGAAACAAAGAAGAAAACATCTGTTTAATTTTTTGTAGATAAGATGGCACACTATTTCTCTATACAAAGGTGGTAAAACTGACATGACAAGCAAAAAAATATGCTGATTTTTTTTTTTGTTTTGTTTTTGAAACAGTCTTGGGGCTAGAGAGATGCCTTATCTGGCCTGTCCCTGCACAGTGGCTCACAATAATCTTTAACTCCAGTTAAAGAGGATTCAACACCTTTTCTAGTGTCTGGTCATATACATGCATTAGGCAATCATTCACATACTTTTGTGTACACATAAAGGTATGTTTGGTCACATCCTCAGAGCTTTCATTTATAACAGCAATTACACTGTGAAATTTCCTTGGTGGAAATGCAGTCACCAGGGTGAAGGGTATTCACACACACACTGGAATGTATATGTCAAGCTGTTCTGTCTAACATCCATGAAGTCCCAGCCAAATGTCAGGCATTTGTGAGCAGGAGTCCAGCCTCCACCGTCACATACCCCAACCCTACCTTGGATGCTGTGGGGATTAGAGCTGAGCTGTCTCCTCCACAGTTTGCCCAATTCACAGCTTTGTTTTTTGATTTTTTGTTTTTTAATATAAATGGTTGGAGCCAGGAACAGTAGTTCCTACTCCTGTAACACCAGAGTTTGGGAGGCTAAGGTAGGAAGACTGCCACAAGTTCAAGGCAACCCTGATGTGCTTGGTGAGTGCTAGGTCATCTTGATCGATAAGAGCCTGTGGCAGAGAAGGAAGAAGAAGAGGAAGAGGAGGAGAGAAAATGAAAAATAAGTGCTAGGTATGGTGATATATGCATATAATCAGCATTCTGGAGGTGGACATAGGTGTCAAGGTCATCTCTATCTTCCCGTTGAGTTAGAAGCTAGCCTGGGTTATGTGAGACCTATCTGAATACTACGACTAATTATTATTACTAAAAGAGAATGAGAAGCTGGAAAAGATGAGTTGATTCAGGTAAACAGGAGTCACTATTGAGTGTTTAGAGAACAGTTTTAGGGTAGCTGTGGGAATGGAAACTTGAAGTTAAATATGCAGCAGGTATGAGCATTGACAGAAGGGATGGCACCCCAGAACACACAGGCCATTCATTTGAAGTGATACTAGCCCCTCAGAGAGTGTGTGTAGTGCAGATTAGGGATGACTTCCCTTCAAGGTCCTATTGCACAGTTCAAAATAAATGGAGAATGAATCAATAGAGTAGGGGAAGCCTTACAGATGTGAAATCCCCCAGGGAGTGCAGGGAGTGGGGGCTGGAGGTGGAGCTGAGGTTGCAACTATATAGTAGAGCCTGAGTCCTAGGCTGATGCCCAGCACTACTGGAAAGAAATAAAGGGGGACCAGAAGGGGAGGCAGAATGGAAGCTAAGGCCGCCAGGCAACCTGGACAGAAGGTAAGAAGATAGTTTTGAAGACCCAGGGATGGAGAAATTAGAATATTGGAGTCAGTGACACAGTGAGAAAATCAATGAAGACAAGGACCAAGAAGTAGAGAGAGGCTTGAGGAGAGAGAAAAGAAAAAGTTTCCTAGAAGTCCATAGGGAAGCAGTAAAAGATGTCAGGGAATGGTATTAGTGGGTCACAAACAGAAGCTGGAGCATGTACAGGAACAAAGAACCAAGGACCGTTGGCAGCAGTTGATTGGATGAAGTACCCGTGACTTGTGAATCTCAGGACCGCATCACCATTTCCAGGAGTGGAATTCTGTGCCACAAACCCAACAGTGGGATGGATCATTTATATGATGAGAAGGAAGCCTGTACAGTTCTCTGTTTGTAAGGTATTTTAGCACAAAATCAAGTACCCTCTTTGCCCTAGGTGAAATATCTAATCTACACTATTTACAGAGACGGTGAGTGGCTTTGCAGAGGAATGCTGTGCCAAAGCAGATTAATCATGACTTCTCTGCAGAGCAGACTGCAGGAAGAAATGAAAGTAGGAAGTGGGAAAGTGAGTCACACTGCAACTTGCTAACTGGCGTCCTTCCTCCCTCCTGCTCTGTCAGTTCTTATCCCTGGTGATTCATGGCTTTGAAATAGTTGCAATGGTTGGAATATTTCAGTGTAAGGGCAGAAAACAGGAGTTCTTGGGGGTTGTTCTTCTCAGGGAACTGTGCTTTCACAGTACACACTGTCTGAAAGCTTACTGGCCGTGTGCCCGGCTTCTCTTAGATCTGAGAGGTGTCTGTAAGTGAACACAGACTAGCTATGCTGTAGTTAGCTCACAGTGACTTCTGGGGGCTAAGTACACTCCTCAACCAAAGAAGTACCGCTGGTGGCTGGGGAGATGGCACAGCTGCTAGCACGTACCGCTCTTAATTTGCAGAGGACATAAGTTTTCTAGCACCCATTTCAGGTGGCTCACTACCCCCTATAGCTCCAGCTCCACACAGACCCCTCTGGCCTACATAGCACTGGCCACTCATGTGTGCATACCTACACACAGACACTCAGGAGACATAATAAATCTTACAAAACAAAACAAAAGAAAAAACAAAAACAAAACCCCAGAAAGCACCACCAACAAGAACCATTAAATCAGGCACAAGCCTTTAGTCCCAGCATTCACGAGGCAGAGGCAGGAGAATCTCTTATCCCCCCCACCCCACCTCACTCCTGCCACAGTAAATAAGTAAGTTAATTAAAAACAAAAAAACATTTTTTTTTTTTAAAGTGGAAGGCTCCTGAGAAATGACACTCAAGACTGGCCTCTGGCCTGTGTGCATGCATGTGCATTAAACACAAGCACATTGAAAACTAAAAAGAGCTAGCCGGGTATTGGTGGTGCACACCTTTAATCCCAGCACTTGGGAGGCAGAGGCAGGTGCATCTCTGTGAGTTCCACTCCAGCCTGGTCACAGAGCTAGTTCCAGGACAGGTTCCAAAGCAATATAGAGAAACCCTGTCTTGAAAAACCAAAATAAATAAATAAATAAATAAATAAATAAATAAATAAATAAATAAAGCTTCAAATATGTTTGTTTCATTTGGGATACACATAGAAACCAATGCATCTCTCAACCCCTAGAAGAGCTCCTATTTTCAATAGCTGGTAATTAGCACAGACCTACAACTGGTTAAAGAGCAAAGAGGAAGAAACTACAGAATGCTCAAACCTAAAGGGAACAAATATATCAAATGCACCCCTCTTCAAGGCTCAAGGATCATTTCAGAAGAGGAAAGAGCACAAAGAAACATCTGGACTCATGTGATCACACAGTCATAGCAACACACACACACACACACACACACACACACACACACAGAACTGTGCAAGACCAAGCTAGACCAAACCCAGCATGGGATTTAAACCCAGTCTCCCTCGTCTGAACTAAAAATAAATTCATAGCATGGCTGCATGTAAAAAACATTTGGGTACCAAGAAAATAAATCATAGTATTAATACATCCATGTTGTGATATATTATTTACGATTTAATAAAGCTTGCCTGAGGGTTCAGAATGCAAAGCTATCCACAAGCCATAGAGGTCAGGCAGTGGTGATACACACCTTTAATCCCAGCAGCCATAGAGCTAGGCAGTGGTGGCACATAACTTTAATTCCCGGACTCAGAAGACAGGCAGATGGATCTCTGTTAGTTCAAGGCCACACTGAACTACATGAAATTGACCCAGTCCTAAAGAGAAACAGCTGACACAAAGGTGATCTCAGCACTTGGTATCACATGCCTTTAACCCCAGGATTTGAGAGGTATAAAAGGAAGAAGCAAAGGGTGTCTCCCATGAGAGAACTAGTCTCCAGCCACATTGAGGAGAGCATAGCATTCTGGGATTGCAGTCTGAGGCTTGGTGAAGAGCAGTGTAGTCTGGGTTGCACTCTGAGGATTCGTGGAGACAGGATCACACATTTCAGCCTGAGGTAGAGGTAAGAGCTAGTGGCCAGCTGCTTTGCTTTTCTGATCATCAGTTTGAGCCCCCATATTTGCTCTGGGTTTTTATTATTCATGCTACACATTTGTACAAGAGAGTTCCATATAGCTTTAAACTGCATGGAAGGAATGTCTACCATTTGAAAAGGTCTCCAAGATACACAGGACTTGAAAGGGGGAACAATAGCACAGAACGCAGGGCCTCCTGTGTGCTCATTTGTACAAAGATGAAGGGTGCTTTTTGGTTTTTTGTTTTGTTTTTGTTTTCTGGAGACAGGGCTTCTGTGTGTAGCCCTAGTTGTCCTGGAACTCCCTTTGTAGACCAGGCTGGCCTCAGACTCAGGTGTGAGCCACCCCTCCAGGAAAAAAAAGTATATTTTCTTTTTCTCTCAGCAGCAGGGTTGATAAGGACATGATTTAGCTTATGTCTGTTAAGAATATTGTGATAAGCTGAAGGATTGGTGGGGAGGGGCAGTATTTCCCAAACCAGATCTGATATTTTTTTCATAACAATAATTTACTAAAAGGGTGTGATAGCACACACCTGTAATCCCCGAACATGGTTGGCACAGGAGGAGCAGGAGTTCAAGGCCAGTCTATACTTCTTCAGACTTATCTCTAACAAAAAAGAAAGGAAGGAAGGGAGGGAGGGAGGGAGGAAAGAAAAGCAGAAACACAAGAGACACGTACTAGTTCCTCTCGTGCTGTAGGTTGTGTCAATCATAAACGACAGAATCTACGATCACCTGGGAGATAGGCCCCTGGGCTTGTCTGTGCAGTATTATCTTGGTTTCATTAATTGATGTGTGATGATTTATCTTAATTAGAGGTAGCAGTATTCCTTGGGCAGGGGATCTTGAATGTAAGTAGAGTGAAGGATGTGAGCAACAGCCTACATTTATTGATGTTTCTGACTATGGAAGCCCTGTTACCAGCTGTCCAGGCTTCTGCTGCCTGAACTTCCATGATGGCCAGTATCTTGAATTGTGAGCCACAAATAAACTGTTCTCCTTTAAGTCACTTTTGTCAGAGCATTTTATCACAGCAATAGGAAACGAAACAGATAATTGCTTCAAAGATGTGTTCTGTCTACTGGCAGCTGCTTAAATTCCTGCGCAGCATCTGCTGTCTTTTGGGGCTTCAGCTTCATACACGGTTGCTGAGATTTTGCAGATTAGTAAATAGATGGATTGACAAGAGAGGATGAAGAACACTAATGGGTTATTACTGTGTTTTGTTCTTTTAGCATTTATGGCAATGTTATCAAAGCTGCAGAATATTGCTTGTCTGGTTTCTTTTAAACTCAAATAGAGTTTTATTTGGTTGCTCTGTTATGTTTCGCTTTAATGTGTACAGACGTTTTTGCCTGCATGTAAGTCTATGCACCACTTTCATGTGCATTGTCTGCAGAGGCCAGCCTGTACTTCTTTCACAGGAACTAAAGCCACAGACTATTGTTAGCTGGTGGCAACTTTCTTAGAGGGGTTAAGTGGATAGCTTTATGGGAAAGGTGATGCCTTTGCAGGATCCCTGCTTGATGTGATGGCACAAGCCGGTAATTCCAATACTCAGGAGGCAGGAGGATTGTGAATCTGTGCCAGTCTGACCTACACAGCAAGAATCTATCTTGAAATAAAAGAACACTCCTTCATAGATAGGTCTTAGATTTCCTGGTTTAGTTGACCTCCTTTGTGCCCAACAGTTTCTGGTTCAAGGTCAAGAGGATGCATCTTGGCTTTTTTCTTGCTGGCAACATCACATTGTGGCATAGCAGGACAGCACCTGGTGAGGGCCAGGAAGCACCCAAAACCAGAATGCTTTTTTTTTTTTTTTCTTTCTGCGTTTCTTTCTTTCTGCCTAGAATTTTATTCCCTGCTTCATTTCACACTTATTTCTGAAAATAATTTTGTCATATGGTGTGTGTGCATGTGTGCTAAAAATATCCATCCTGGGTGTGTGCATGTGATACATGCCCAGGAATACCTCTTCTAGATCTCTGTTTTCAGTCCATGCTTTCTTCATAGGTTATTTGTCTTTCCCTGGCCACCCCAATCATTTCCAATCGGTCCCTTTCTAACAGCATCAAAACATACTCAAACATTTTCCCTTCTTGATTTGCCAATGGTGTGTGTGTGTGTGTGTGTGTGTGTGTGTGTGTGTGTGTGTGTGTGTGTGGTATTGGCATTGGACTCACAGGGTTTCTGATTGCACATATTCACATGCTACTCTATTCCTGATCCACTTCAGTGACACTCCTGAACCTATCAGACCATAAGTCTTCCTTAATCAAGTCCAGCAGCAAGTTCTTATTGATAAAGGAATGGATGTATTTATTTTTATATTTGTTTGTTTTTCTTTTGCAGAGGATTGAAAGCAGGGCCTGGTGTATGCTAGGTAAATATATTCCCACTAAGTTATATAGTTATATTCCCAGCCCTCTTTTTAGTTTTTGAGGTAAGGTCTCGCTCATTTGCCCAGGTTGTCCTTGAACTCATTCTGAAGCCCAGGTACACCTTCAACTTGCAGTCCTCTTGCCTACAGTCCCAGGTAGCTAGAATTAAAAGCTTAGAACTAACGGGCCAGGCCATATTGCTTAATTTTTGACCATTAATCACAGCTTAGGTCTTTTTTGTTTGTTTGTAGACTAGGCTGGTCTCTTTATAATTATGTTCATTGGTGTTTTGTTTGCATGTATATCTGTGTGAGGGTGTTGGAAGCCCTGGAACTGGAGTTTTAGAGAGATACAAGCTGCCATTTGGGTGCTGGGAATTGAAACCCTGTTCTCTGGAAGAGCAACCAGTGCCCCTAACTGCTGAGCCATCTTTCTAGGCCCCACAACTTAGTTTTTATTATGGTTGCTTTCAAGATACCATGCTACCCTGGCTTGACTGCTTCACAGCCTCTTTTGCAAACCCTTCTTAAGTGTCAATAGTCTTTACAGGTTGGTCCTGGGTCTTCTGTCAGATCTCCCCAAATTATTTATCTTCATAGTAAGGACAAGACTCCAAAAGTAGAGTGATTTGTACAAGGTTACGTTTGTTACTATTGGAGTAGTCCAAATCAGTTTTATTAGAAATATCTAATCACTCTGATACATGCTGGATGTTGTGCAGGACAATGACAGTGCCCATGAGATGTTGTCTTTCCTCCTCTGCCTCCTGTAATCTCTTAGCCCTTCCCACCCCTCCCTGTTCATCTGGCCCTTGCTGGTCCAGCTCTCTCGAATGTCAGTGATCAGTTTATGTGTCACTGCATCTAGAAAGGTTCTCCTATAGTAAGTGGCTAGACTCCTCCCTCTCTGGAATTCTCCATTGTTCCCTGTGACAGTTCGTTTTCATGGACAACTGCACTGGATTTGGAATCATCTGAGTGACACATCTCTGGGTGCACCAGTGAAGGTGTTTCCAGGGAAGTTTACTGACAAGAGACAACTCACCTTGAACGTGGGTGGCACCATGCTTTGGCTGGAATCCCAGACGGATTGGGAAGGACAAAGGATCAAGTGAAGTGGGCACCAGCATTCATCTCGGTGGTTTCCTGATCATGGACAAAATGTAGCCAGTTTCCTCACATGCCTGTTGCCACATATAGAGGCGCTCTTGCCCCTGTGCCTTCCCACTTTGGTGGACTGTATCATCAAACCATGAGGAAAACCATCCGTGAGAAAAGTAACTCACAAGGTCGACTCTCTAGTTAGCTGACAAGAGCAGAACAACCATTGTCCTCATTGCATTTCTGTTGTGTGATAAACCCCCCTGACGAAAATCTGCTTAGGGGAGGAAGGGCTTACTTTAGTTCCCAATTCCAAGGTACATTTCATCATAGCAGAGATGTCAAGACAGGAACTTGAGGCAGCTCGTCACATCACATCCACAGTCAAGAGTAGAGAGAAATAAACACACACACATGCTTCACGCTCATCGGTCTCTATTCTCATACAGCCCTGATCCCCAAAGGAGGGAATGGTGCCACCCACTCTCAGGCTGAGGCTTACAATAGTTGAAACAAGACATTTCCCCATAGACATTCCCATAGGTCATGCTGATCTAGGCTATGCCTCTTTAACACTTTCTCCCTATGTGATTCTACGTTGTGTCAAGTGGATAGTTAAAACTAGCCATCACAGCTATGTCAACAGGGACCACAGCAAATCTTGCCTTCCTCAGAAGGTGACAGCCAGGTGACCCTCAGTGTATCCATGTAGGCCCACAGAATTGTCTCCCTACTCACAACTCCAATGCCTGGCACATGGTTGTTACTCAGAATTTGTTGGCTTTATGAACAATATAAAAACTGAAACACTTGATTTCATGTTAACTATTGGAATAAACACCTGAGAAATGTCATGTTTCTCAAACAAAGAAAATAATAATAATAATAACAACAACAATAATAATAATACCGAAACCTTATTTTGTTTGGAGTTAGACAAGGAGCCTAGATGGCCTCTGCCCATCCCTTCCAATCCAGTCATCCTGTTTGCTTTAAAAAGCCCATGTGTAGGGAGCTAGGACACATTCATCTTGGTTATTAAGCTTCTAAAGAACAAGCTGATGGTGCATGTCTGAAATCCTAGGACGTGGGAGCCAGAAGGAGGAAGTTATCGAGGTGAAAGTCAAAATGGGCTGCCTAGGGAATTCCAAGCCAGTCTGGACTATATAATGAGATGCCGTATGTAAAAAAAAATTTTAAAGAGCATTTCATAACTATGAACAAAAGTTGAGTTTGGTCAACAGATGAGAAAAACTCAATATAGACTATTAGATGGATGAGACTTTCAAATTCAAGACCTACTTTTAGTTAAGATGGCATTGTCACCTAGTGGGCAGGAGAGACTTTTGTGATTAATGTTATTAAATCATTGTGAATAAATTTATAAACACTTTTAAAACATTTTCCTTTTTTATTCTTTACAGGCATGGTATTGCAGTCCTTTAATCCTAGTGTTCAGGAGGCAGAGATAGGTAGTTATGTTAATTTCAGAACAGGCTGTTTTACATTGCAAGTTCTAAGTCCTAGGCCACGTGCCACAGAGTGAGGCCTGTCCAAAGGAAAAAAAAAAAGAGGTTAAAAAATTATGTATATATGTGTTCATGTCTGTTCATGTGTGAGTGCAGGTATACATTGAATCCAGAAGAAGGCTTCAGATTTCCTGGAGTAAAGTTACAGGTGGTTGTGAGCCACCTGATGTGGTTACTGAGAACTGAGACTCTCAGAAAGAATAGTGTGAACTCTTAACTGCTGAGTGTTCTTTCTCTCTCTCCCTTGATGATGGACATTCTGGAACCAAACCCAAAGAATTCCATACGTTTGCTCTTTACTAGCTTGCAGTTTGAGAAAACAGTTTAGGAAGTAAGTGGGAATTTCTCTTCTCCTTTCTTTTTTTGGAAAAATATTATTATTTTCTTCCTAAATACATTACAATCTAAAACTGGCATTGCATTTTTACTGATTTATTTTGTATGTAAGGGATGGGGCAGGAATTCATGTGCCACAGCACATGTGTATACTTTAGGGGTCCATGCTTTCCTTCCACCACGTGGATCCCAGGGACTGAACTCAGGTTGTCAGATGTGGCAGCAAGTGTCTTTACCAGCAGAACCATCTTGCTGGCCCTATTGTTTATTAAGTTAACAATGTTTTCTGAATTCTCAGTTCCGTTTTTACCCAGGCCTCTGTACCATCTACTCCCAACCCCCAAAGTTACCATTTCCTAGTTCTATTACTTTCTAACCCGGCTTCTTAAGAAGGTTTCATTTAGAAAAACCAAAATTAAAAATGTTTTATTTATTATTAGGAGGGAGCAAGTGTGCATAAGGAGGTCAGAGGACAACTTTGTGAAGTAAGTTCTCTCTTTTCACCTTTCTATGGCTTCCAGGTTTGAATTCCAGCTTTACCCACAGAGCCATTTCATAGTCTTCACTTTCTCCTTTTGATGATGTTTGTACTTACCTGGCAGGGAAGATGATCACCAAGATGGTTTTCCCAGCGTAAGGTTTATCCATTGCACTACAGATATGCTGACCCTAAGATTTCACCCAGTCCAAGAAACTGGACTATATAATTTGTGCTTATGGGGAACTGCATTTAGCCCCCTCCCCCACAAAAGCAAATGCATACAAATATTCATATACCTCACTTCTTCATATTATTATTATTATTATTATTAGTAGTAGTAGTAGTATTAGGTTTCTTGAGGCAGGGTTTCTCTATGTAGCCCTGACTGTCCTGGAACTTACTCTGTAGACCAGGCTGGCCTTGAGCTCACAGATCCACTTGCTTCTGCCTTCCAAGTGCTGGGATTAAAGGCATGGGACACCACCCCTGGCTCATATGTCTTTCTTATAAAAGAATTAAAAAATCATATGGGGACACTTTTTTAGGAGGAGGGATTTTATAACTTGAATTTTTTTCTCTTTTTTTTCTTCTATTTAAAACTACATTAAAGCATTAAAGCTGGGTGTAGTAGCACAGGTCTTTAATCCTAGCACCAGAGGCCGAGAGGTGTGAGGCAGAGAATCCACATTCATCCAAGCATGGTGAGGGACAGAGGCAGGCAGATCTTTGAGTTTCTAACCTACACAGTAAATTACAGGACAGTCAGAGCTATATAGTGAGACCCTGTCTCAAAAGAAAAAACAAGCTGGGTGGTGGTGATGCACACCTTTAGTCCCAGCACTCAGGAGGCCTGCCAATTCCAAGATTCCATTGTTTTCACCCCTGCTGAGTAGTACTCCATTGTGTAAATGTACCACATTTTCTTCATCCATTCTTCAGTTGAGGGGCATTTAGGTTGCTTCCAGGTTCTGACTATTACAAATAATTCTGCTATGAACATAGTTGAACAGGTATCTTTGTTGCAGGGTGTGCATCTTTTGGATATATGCCTAAGAGTGGAATTAGTGGATTGTGAGGTAGACTGACTCCCATTTTGCTGAGGAACAGCCACACTGATTTCCAAAGTAGCTGTGTGAGTTTGCACTCCCACCTGCAGTGAAGGAGTGTAGGCCTTTCTCCACATCCTCTCCAACAGAAACTGTCTTTGGTGCTTTTGATTTTAGACATTTTGACAGGAATAAGATGATATCTCAGAGCTGTTTTGCTTTCCAGTACCATTTGTTGAATATACTTTCTTTTTTCCATTGTATAATTTTAGCTGCTTTGTCAAAAATTATGTGTTCATAAGTGTGGGTTAATATTAGGGTTTTCGATTGGATTCCATTGGACTACCTGTCTATTTTTGTGCCAATACCAAGCTGTTTTCAGGACCATAGCTCTATAGTAGAGCTTGAAGTCAGGGAAGGTGATGCCTCCGGAAGTTCCTTAATTGTACAGTGTTGTTTTTGGCTATCCTGGGTCTTTTGTTTTTCCCTGTCATGTTGAATATTGTCCTTTCAAGGTCTGTGGGATTTTAATGGGGATTGCACTGAATCTGTAGATTGCTCTTGTTAAGATTGCCATTTTTACTATGTTGATCCTATCTCTCCTAGAGCATGGGAGATCTTTCCACTTTCTGGTATATTCTTTAATTTCTTTCTTGAAAGACTCAAAGTTTTTGCTATACAGGTCGTTTACTTGTTTGGTTAGCATTACCCCCATTGTTTGTGGCTACTGTAAAGGGTGATGTTTCTCTGATTTCTTCCTCAGCCCATTTGTCATCTGTATATAGTAGGACTACTGATTTTTTTTTTTTTTTTTTGAGTTAATCTTGTATCCTGCCACTTCGCTGAAGGTGTTTATCAGCTGTAGAAGTTCCCTGGTAGAATTTTTCGGGTCACTCATGTAAATTACCATATAATCTGAAAATAGTAAAAGTTTGACCTCTTCCTTTCCAATTTGTATCCCCTCAATCTCCTTTTGTTGTCTTATTGCTCTAACTAGAACTTTAACTGCAGTATTGAAGAGACATGGAGAAAGTGGACAACCTTGTTTTGTTCCTGATTTTAGAGGAATTGCACTGAGTTTCTCTCAATTTAGTTTGATGTTGGCTGTTGGTTTGCTGTATTTGCTTTCATTATGTATAGGTATGTTCCTCTTATCCCTGATCTTTCCAAGACCTTTATCATGAAGGGGTGTTGGATTTCATCAAAGGCTTTTTCAGCATCTAGTGAGATGATCACATGGTTTTTTTTTTTATGGTCTATTATTATGGTGGGACATGGTGGCACACAGGCAGACATGGTGCTGGAGGGGCTGAGAATTCTACATCATTGATCTGGAGGCAACAGGAAGTAAACTGAGATACTGGGCATGGCTTGGGCATATATAAGTCCTCAAAGTCCACCTGCACAGTGACACATTTCATCCAACAAGGTCACACCTACTCCAACAAAGCCACACCTCCTAATAGTGCTACTCCCTATGAGCTCATGGGAGCCAATTATATTCAAACCACCACAGATACTATTTCCTATGTTTAAAGACATTTACACTTTTATTTTAATTTTTTGAAATTTGTTTTCATTTTATGTGTTCGGGCGATTTGCCTTCATATATGTTTTTGTATGAAGTATGTACAGTGTCTACAGAAGCTAGAAAAAGGTGTCATTTCCCCTGGAACTGGAGTGACAGACAATTGTGAGCTACTATGTGAGTGCTAGGACTAGAACTCAAGTCCTCTGGAAGTATTCTTAACCCTAAGTCATCTCTCAGTCAACATCTGCATCTTTAAAAATTATATTGGTACTTTGTGCATTTTCATTTTGGAGAGAAAATAAAAATGAAGTGATTAACAAACTTGTGCAAGAAAATACGAGTAATTAATCCAAAGCTGGCCAGATGTGCAGTTGAGGGGCAACGGTTCCAGCACTCAGGTGGCCGGGACTGGCAGATCAAGAGTTGGAGGTCAACCTGGGACTATATAGCAAGGCTCTATCTAGCTCTCAAATCCAAAATTGAAAAAGAAAGGGGGAAAAATGAGCCTAGGGAACAATCAAATTTCTGCTACACAGCCTTTCTGCGGAGAAGCCCTTATTTTGGCCTGGTTTTTAAAAAATGGTTTGGGTGGAACTCACTGCCAAATCTCACCACCTGAGTTTGATCCTGAGGTCACAAGGCAGAAGGAAAACAGACTCTTGTGGGTTGTCAGCTTCTCCTCCAGAAGATTAGATAGATAGATAGATAGACAAACTGACAGACAGAGAGGAGATAGATAGAGCTAATAAGTTTAAAACAACAACAACAAAAATAAATAAATAAATAAATAAAGAAAGAAAGAAAGAAAGAAAGAAAGAAAAAAGAAAAAAGAATGGCTCTGGACTCTTTTCCCTTTGCTGCTTAGTGTGACATTTTGCCAGTAGAGGGCAGAGGTGAGACACGTCAGGAGTAGATGGGGCTGGTTGCCTGCTTCTGCTCAATTTCTGAAAGTCACCAGGCTTCCACAGCTGAGACAGGTGACTGGGACTCGCCTCTCCCTGGGCACTGGGTAGGTGGTGAACACTGGCAAAACACTGCTGAAAACCCACTGGGCCTGATGTGGTGATGCCTACCTGTAATGGTAGCACCCAAGAGGCTGAGCAGGAAGATTACAAGTTACATAGCAAGGGACAGACAGACCCAGCTACACAGATCCCATTGGGCTGGTGATGTAGTTCACTGGAGTTCTAGTAACCCACCCACCACCAAATCTCTCACAGTCATTGGTAGTGTTCATGACAGCTCCTTAAGATCTCACTGTACACATTCCTCAAATTCGCATTTGTCTGCTTGTTTGTTTTGAGGCGAGTCTTCCTCTGTAGCTTAGGCTTGCTTGTAATTTATCATGTAGCCAGTGCTGGCCTTAAATCTGTAATGATCCTCCTGTCTCTGTTTCTTAGGTTCTAGGATTGCAGGCATGAGCCACCACCATGCCTGACTTTTGTTTGCTTGTTTTTGATCAGGTCTGGCTTGAAGCTTGGTATGTGGACAGCCAGGATATGAACTTGCAGTGATTCTCCTGCTTCAGATCCTGGACTAACAGCTGTTAACAATGGCCAGTGTTGATCACTAAGAACTCCCCAAACATGGGCCTAAATGGAAGCTGTGATGCCAGTCACAGCTGAGTTTCCTGGACTCACAAGAGCTGTAGTGTCTGTAGGGTTAAGGTTCTGGATCCTGAGGTCTGCCTAGAAACTGCAGCTGTACAGGGCATCATTTGCTGCTATGCCCTCCTGCTCAACTACTACAAAGCACTGGGGGAACAACAGCTGCCTGAGCTTGGAATCCAAAGAACTTCCTAAGCTTTCTGTCTGTAGAGCACAAGGACCACAGCTGACTGATACCTGTACATCAGCCACAGAAGCCAGCAGCTCCTGGCCACCCGATCCCTGGGCATGTTTGTAAAATGCTTCTTCTGAGATCCTCCTTGTGAAGAGCTCTCTTTGGTACCCTGAAGGTCATTATCAAGTTCTACAGAGTCTATACTTCCAGAAAGTTCCATGGGTGGAGTCCCATAAGGTATGCAGTTTCTCCAAGGTCTGGATCGCAAATTTAGGTGGAAGGTGTAGCAGCTGTTCTTTATGCATGTCTTTCCTCTTCTTTGTTACATCTACCTATTTGTTTATTGTGTGTGTGTGTGTGTGTGTGTGTAGGTCAGAGGACAACTTTAAAGAGTCAGTTCTCTCTTACCATGTGGGTCCTGGGGATGGAGCAGCGTACACGGTCAGTCTCAGTAGTAAGCACCTCCATCTGCTGAACCATCGCCTTAGTCCTTTTACAAGTTCCTCCTGCCTCAGCCTCCCTAGTATTGGGATCACAGGTAGCGATCACCCCCAGATTCTATTACATTCTTCAGGAAAAAATTCTTTAAAAACTTTGAATAGCAGCAGGGCGGTGGTGGCGCACGCCTTTAATCCCAGCACTCTGGAGGCAGAGGCAGGCAGATCTCTGTGAGTTCAAGGCCGGTTTGGTCTACTGAGCGAGCTCCAGGACAGCCTCCAAAGTTACAGAAAAACCCCACCCCACAAACAATATACAAATACATAAAATACCTATAAAAATATATATGTATATTCCGTCGCTAGTAGGAGTAGATCCTTTGTTCTCTCCAGCAGAGTACCTATAGAGTACCGAAGCTTGGAGCTTCTCCCGACAGAGGGTCAGAAGCCCAGGTCGGAGGGCACAGAGCTCTACACCAAGAGGAACCCTAGTGACCTCACCCAGTACTACAGGAGCCGTGGCCGACTGCGCAGGCGCACGGAATCCTTGGGCGCGGTGGGCGGCGGCAAGAGGCGATTGGCTGGATTCCAAGGCCCCGCCCCTCATCTACGTCAGCTAGCCCGGTCGGCGGGTCAGTCCGCAGGTTCGGTTCGTTCCGGCGCCGTTGGATCCAGCGTGCTGCCCGGAGTTCGTCCCGCTCTTAGGTCGCTGGGCTGGGGACGGAGGCCCGTAGTTTGTAAGTACGAGGCCGCGGGGACGGGGGCGGAGGCGGGGTGAGCGCAACTGCGGCAGCGGTGTCTCCCGTCCGGCCCGAAGCCGGGTCTGCCTTCACAGCGGCGGGGAACTGGCCAGGACAGGCGAGGGCTTGAAGGGGACCCGAGTCTCGGCCCGTAGTGTTCAGCCAGCAGCAAGGCTAAGCTGGGTGAGCTGAGGCCAGGGCTGCGCCACGGTGGGGTCGGTTTTGGCGCGCTCTGGCGTCCGCGCTTCCTATTGGCTGGCTCACGCCGCGCTGGGCGGGGCTGGCGCGCTGGCGAAGGTGTGCGATCCCTTGGTCTTAGGGACGCCGTGACTGGGGCCTGAGCTGGGTACTACCTCCAGCCAGTTCCCAGGCAGCTCTGCAAATGCTGCTCCTGGGAAAAGGGCATTGAATCCTCCGTCTCCTATTCCAGTGGTGCCGGTGTAGGTGATAGATAGTGGGTTCTCCTCGGACTTGCTCTATGCTCCCAGCTAATGAATGGTAACAGGATCTTGGGCCATTACCTGCATTTTGGGAAACATTACCTAAGCTTGGGCGTGGTTGTGCTCAATCTCCAGCATTCAGGATGCTGAGTCAGCCGGAGAGAGGTTCAAGAGTTCTAGGTCAGCTTTGCCTACTTAGCCGACTCAACAGAAAAGAACACATCTAGAGTCCCTCGAGTGGGTTTCCAATAAGGCTTTATTAACATGAAATAGAGTGGAAAATAGCACTATTCTACACAGGGTTATAAGCTGTTTATATTTGCATACATGTGTGGGTGCTAGGACACAATGCAAATTAGTAATTACATGTAAGTAAGAGGGAGTCGGTCTTAAGTTTGCTATGTAGCTGAGAATATCTTTGAATTCGGTTTCTCCTTCCCAACCGCTTGTGCCACTAGGCATGGTGTATGCTGCACTAGAAATGGAGCCCAGCCTTTGAGCCTACTAGTTATGCACGCTACCCGCTACCCACTGAGCTACATACCCAGCCAAATGTTTTTTGTTTTTTGTTTTTTTTTGAGACAGGATCCTGGCTATGTAGCCTAGGCTGATCTCCAATTTGATATGTTCCTATCTCTGCCACCGCATTCCAGGATTGCAGTCATGTGCCACCATGACAGGCAGGATGGTATTCTTTAGGGTAGAGCTGAGTGTGCTTAAGAGCCTGTTTTGCATTTCCTGGCACCCTTTTGAGATCGTTGTATTTTGTACAAGGCACCATGCCATCTTAATGGTTCTATCACAAAGTAGTAATATTTTTGTAGTGTAAATAATTAAAAAAAAATCTAGCCTCTTATCTTCAGATACAGACCATACTGTTTTTAAATTGTTTGTATGTGTGTGTGTTGCCAGCTGAGAAATGAATTCCAGTATGAAGCAGAAACAGGAAGGAGCTGGAGAGAGTGTAAAGGTATGTAATGGGACCTCTTAAATGTTCTTGGATTTGTTTGTTTTAATTACCAGTGAGGTCTTAAAACCTCCAGAGTAAATTGGGAGCATGGGGGAAAGGGTGGAAGGAGAGAGGGGAGTGGAGAATATGTATAGTTTAATAATAATAATAATGATAAATTTAAACAATAGAATCTTATTCTTGGTATGTGAAATCATAAAGTTTGACTTAAGACAACTTAAAAAAAAAAAGTGAGGTCTTGCTGTGTTGCCCAGGCTGGTCCCAAACTGAAACCATTTATTTCCTCAGCCCCCCCCCCCAGGGTTAATTTAAATTTAGCATTCATTATCAGAAGTTGGAAAACTGAGTGTACTCTTGCATATAATTTGGAGGAGAGGGTTTGCAGAATATGAAATTGTTTTCTGAAAAGGTTAAGATTTAAATATATGAGTGAAGCTTGGAGTCTAGAAGTCTGTTATTCTGTATATGAGTATATAGAAAAGAATGTTATGTAGTATACATTCCTTGGGTTATTTTTTTTCTAAAACTTACATGTATAAAGTGTAAATCTTGGAAGTGGTCTTTATAAGTGTGCATACGACAGCAACTTAGTTGGCTTCTTTGACCATTATGAAGATCAAACATTTAGTTTTATTTTCTTCTATTTAGAGACTTGATTAATCTGTAATCTAAATTATATCTGAAATGTTGGTGTAATATTTGTTCTCATGGTAGTTGGCAATTGTCCCTCAGTTAAATAGTGAGATAATAATCAACAGTAGAAACCTTACCGTGGGAAAGGTGAACTTTGTCGTGTGAAGTACAGTAACTTTCTCACGCTGGTGTGGTGTCATGTTCTTGCTAACCTTGTTTGAGTATTCACCCATTGTTTGCTATCCCATGGTGGCAGTATAACTAATGATTCTTTTTTTTTTTTTTAATAGAACTTACAAATCAGGAAACATATGGGGGCTATCTACATTTTTGTTTATAAGACAATAGTTTGGGGATTTTAGAGGGTTATTTGGTGGGAGGGATTGTTTTGAGACAAGGTCTCACTGTGTAGCTTTGGCTAGCTTGAAACTCAGAAATCCACCTGCCTCTGCTCCCTTGAGTACATGTGCCACCCCGCATGGCTTGTTTTTGTTGTTGTTTGCTTATTTGTTTGTTTGTTTTTTTTATATAGGGTCTCAGTATGTGGCCCTAACTATGGGGCCCTGGTTAGTGTGTCCCTCACAATGTAGATCTCAGGCTAGTCCTGAACTCTGAGAGCTCCCTCCACCTACCTCTTTCTACAAAGTGCTGGGATTACAGGTGCTGTGTTAGCACCTGAAACAGTATTTTAATTTGTTTAAGGCACAAGACATTTTATCAATGTAGTAGTGAATGGACTTGTGGAAAATCTACTTCTGTTGTGGGGTGATAGTTGAGGAGGGACTATCCTTTAAATACACAAGCACTTGCTTCCACCTACAGCGTGTTCCTAAAAATTACATTCCTGGTGCTATGTGTAGTGAGTGGTAGGAGCCTTTAGTTTCAGCACTGGTGAGGAAGCAAGTAGATCTCTGTAAGTTCAAGGCCAGCCAGGGCTATATAGAAAGACCCTGTCTTTAACAAATAAGTAAGAAATACATTCCTGGGCCTGTGAGATGCTGTAGCCAAGCTTGATGACCTGAGTTGAATCTGCAATATATGGTGAAACGAGAGAGCTGACTTGCAGGTTGTCCTCTGATCTCTCTCTCTCTCTTTCTCTCTCTCTCTCTCTCTCTCTCTCTCTCTCTGTACATAAGTAAATATAATAAAAATATTTTAAATTACATTTCTGTATTAGGGTTTGTATTTCTGTGATAAAACACCATAACCAAGTCTGGTAGGTGGTGGTGGTGCACACTTTAATCCTAGCACTGAGGCGGCAGAGGAGGGCAGATCCCTGAATTGGAGTCTAGCCTGGTCTACAGAGTGAGTTTAAGGACAGCCAGGGCTACACAGAGAAACCCTGTCACAAAAATATCAAAACCCAAAACAACAAAAGCTACTATGACCAAAAACAACCTGGAAAGAGTTTCTTTCAGCTTTCAGGTCACAGACCAACACTGAGGGAGGTCCAGGACAGCAACACAAGGCAGGAATTGAAGCGTAGGCCATGGAGGAATGCTCCTTACCTGCTTGCTTGCTCAGTTTTCTTTCTCATGCACCACAGGACACCCACCCAAGCATGACACTGGCAACAGCTGAGCCCTTCACATCAGTTATCAATGAGAAATATCCCATGCTTGTTTATAGGTCACTCTTTAATCAGCCGAGATTCCCTATTCCCAGATATGTCCTGGTTTTTGACAAAAACAAACCAGCAGGTTGTTTTTTTTTTGTTTGTTTGTTTTTTTTTTGTTTTTGTTTTTTTCCTTCACAATGCCCATAGTGTTTGGGGATATTTAGAGTTCTGAGGTGAATCTTTTTGACTAGGGAAAATTATTTTGTGGAGTAGCTAGCCTTTTCTCTTATTGTTAACCTCTTTTGTGAGTAGAATGTTAGTAAGTTCCCAGTTTGGAAGATTTTTTTTTAAAGAATACAGTTAATCATTTTTTAATTGAAAATTTGTTATACATTATTTGAACTATCAGTGCCACCATAGAAAGTGTGTGTGTTGTATGTGTTTTAACTAAATAAGATAGGTTGACAATGATTACAGCAAGAATATGTAGTAGAATGAGAAAAGTTACCTGTGTGTGTCTGGTTTGGGTGGTATGGCCCACACACTCTTAAGTATTTCTTTGAACTTTATTATAATATTGGGAAATAAATTTTCTGGTTGATAAGACAACATCTTATTCTGAATACAGCATTGTAAGATAAATGTCAGGCCAAATCTTGTGTTCTCGGTGATTTATTCTTTCCTTCCTCCCTTCCTTCTTTCCTTCCTTTCTTTCTTTTTTTTTTTTTTCTTTCTCTCTTTTAATTATAGTTAAGACTATTTACAAGTTAAGACTATTTACTTGGAAAGTAATCATATGCAGTAACCAGATAATGAATCATCTTGACTTTTAGAACAGTCCTGTCCCAAGGAGAACACTGAAAATGATTCAGCCTTCTGCAGCTGGATCTCTTGTTGGCAGAGAAAATGAGGTATGTGTACAGAGCTTGAATGGGGAGACGGTCAGTCAGCATTAAACATTTCTGAGATTTTCTTAAATACTAATTTAATTGTAGCTAAACTTTAGTCCAATTCTAACCAAAATAGTTGCTGCAAATACAATTCCTAAAACAATATTATACATTCTGGTAGTTTTTAAAAATTACATTTATGGGCTGAAGAGAATCTCTGTGACTAAGAACACATACCACTTTTCCAGAGTACCCATGTCAGACATGTAACAAGAGTTACAAATGCCTGTAACTCTTACTTAAAGAAGGAACAGGACACCCTTTTCTGCTCAAGGACAACACTCAAATCCATAAACCCACACACAGACAGAAAAATGTAATTACAAATAAAATCTAAAAAACAATACAATTATTTATTTTGTGTGTGCACACACCCATGTGGGTATATATGTGTTTGCATGGACTTTGGAGCATGTAAGTGCCATAGTACATAATTGAAGTCATAGGATAGCTTTCAGGAATATGCTTCTGTTACTCTGTAGGAACCAGAGACTGAATGCAGGTTGTCAGCCTTGGCAGCAAGTACCTTTATTTGATGAGCCATCTCACCAGCCCTATTTTGGTAGTTTTGATTTGTATAACTTAAAAAAAAAAATCTTAAACACATAAATAACTGAGCAGTGTAGCTTTCTTTGAATAACTGAGCAGTGTAGCTTTCTTGTTCATCAAATCTAAGGAAGTAAGCTTTTTTATCACAGTCGCCAAAAGGCTTGTCCAAAAGGAAGCATTGGAATGACCAGTTAACATCTAAGACTTCAAACTCTGGTCCAGAAGCCAGTGAAAATAAAGATGTTGGAGATGTCACCCAGGAAGCATTTGATCTTATGATTAAAGGTACGGAAAAAAAGAAAATAGCCTTGTCTTGAAAGTTTAAATTTTGATGGAGGTGTATTATTTGGTGAAGTTACTGTTTGATAATTTAAAATTTTGTATTATAAATAGGCTAATACTCTAAATTTGGACACATGGAACCATTTGCTTGGCAAGACCCCAGTGTGGGTAAAATATTAAAGAACAGGAGGATGACGAAATTGGTGTCTGTGAGAGTAAATTACATTGGGATTTTACAAGACCTGGAAATGGGCTTTTCAGAAAAAAAGTGGTAATAGAGAAAGGATTTGAATATTCCAAGAGAACACAAAGTGATAGAACTCACTGTATAGCCCCGACCTAGCCTTGAAATCAATCAGTCTTGCCTCACTCAAGAGTCTTGGACTACCACACCTGGCTCATAGGGAGACTTTTCCTCTGATTTGGTCAGAGGTCATGAGAAATTAAAGCCTAGAGTGCTCAAAGTCACACTCACAGTAATGTTTGGGTTTGTTGTGAGTTGCCTGGGATGTTGCAAGAAGTTTAGAAGCAGAAAGTCCTTTTACAGGACAAAATTTCAAATGGTTGGTCTACTGCATAGAACTTTGTAGTTCTTATGAAACAGGACTTGTAATGTTTGTACCTGATTAGGTTAAAATCAGTCAAAGGTTAGTTCTATACACATGGCAATCAGTGACCTTAGTCATAGAAAGTGTCTGTATAACTGTGACTTAAGAACTTCAGTGGGATATATCATTAGAATTAGAAGACCCACAGGGAGTGCCTGAATTTTGTTAAATCTGTTGTTGGTAGTGCATTGGTGTACTCTTGGAAAGAAAAATCTTTTATATAGTTTAGGATGGAGCAAATGAGTAATGTGTTGGTGTTGGGAGGCAAGTACTTAATAGGGTGAATGGAAGTACAAATATGGAATGGAGAAGGGAAGAATGGATTGTTGAATTGGTTTACAGTATTAGTTTAAATTGATTATTAGAAACTCCTCCATCAAAAGCAAGAAACACAGCAGATATCCAATTCTTGTTGTGTAAACACTATTTTGTACTGAAGCTCTTGAGGAAATGGCTTACTCCAGCATTCCAGTGTTTAGGAATACTATAAAGTGATCCTTCATCTCATACCAGAAAATAAGCAAAAATGTTGGCCATATTTAAAGAACAGACTCTATGTGACGAGATCCACGCTGATTAAATGTGTGAAAATTTCAGCATCAAAATTAATAGTGGCAAGAATGGCTACTAATAAATCCAGGCAGGGTGGCGCACACCCTAATGCATGCTCTTCAAAGGTAAAGTTTTGAGGATCACTTCATAGTTATTCTCAGCCATTTATCAAGTTAAAGGCCAGCCTGGGGTACATGTCTCAAAAACAATGAAAAGACTAAGAATTATTCTTGGTACAGTGAATAGAAACAAGCATATGAACCTGTAATTATAACTTAAGAGAAAAATGGGAGAGGGAGAATTCCTTTGAAAACCACATTCACTGTACATTATAGAAGATTTAGATAAGAACCACCAGTAGAGTTAAAGTTGATTGGGGAACAGATTAACAAACTCAAGTTTTACTGCCAGATCTCTTATTAATTACCAAAGAAAACAATCTTTACAAGGGAGAAATTTAGTATATAGCAACCAAATCAAATGATCAAATTTTATATTCAATATTACAGATTGGTATGCTCTGCCTGATATTACATTGAAGATACAATGCATTTATGCAATATTCCTGCGAAAAATGTTGAGCTTGAAACAAATCGAAAATTAAGAACTATATGCAAATTAATTAGTCCAGACTTTTCAAATTAACAATATTTTGGCTGAGAGTATATATAGCTCAATGGTTGTAGAGTTCCTGTCTCCCATAAAGGCCAAATAAAAATGCATAAGCACAAAACAAATTTTGTAAAATGTTAAACTGTGTAGGTAATACATATGCACTTATTTTCCTTGTGGTGCAATTCTTTTTAAGGATTGAGAACTGATATGTTGGGAAAAAATAAAAAGCAGATTGGAAAATTTTCAATAGAAATAAAGTACTGAGGTTTTTATAGCAGTAGGTTTTGTGTTTTCAAAATAGGAATTTGCTGTTCAGTCTAGACTGGCCTCCGACAGGGTTTTAGCACTAATTTTTAAAGTTATGTAAAACACTAATTTATTTCAGAAAACCCATCTTCCCAGTATTGGAAAGAAGTGGCAGAAAAACGAAGGAAAGCTCTCTATGAAGCACTTAAAGAAAACGAGAAAGTATGTATTGCATTCTTACCATTTATAGAGTTCTGGTAGTGTTCCTTCTCATTTCAGCATAGTTGAAGTGGTATAGACCAGTTTGAATGTTGGTCTAATGGAAGTTTGACTACATGTCCTGCTGTCTTAGTTACTGCATGATTCAGAGTGGATTTATGGAATACTGAACTTTATTTTTGTTATATAGCTTCATAAAGAAATTGAACAGAAGGACAGTGAAATTGCCCGCCTAAGAAAGGAGAATAAAGAGTTGGCAGAAGTAGCAGAACACGTACAGTACATGGCAGAGGTAATTGAGGTAGGTAATTCCATATTTATTGGGTTCAGAGTCATCAAGGCAGTGTTGTGGTCTGTGAGTGTTCAACATTTTAATGAGATCTCTAGCACCAGGGAGTTTCTTGGATAGAGTAGCTTATTTATCCTATCAGGGATTTATTTTCCTTACCTAAAAAATGGTAGTAATAAGCTCACATCTGAAAAAGAAGAAAAGTTACTCTGTTGCATAATTGACACATTTCTAGGTTCTAGTTTTATAAGCATGTTATCAACTATCATTTATAAAAACAAATAGGTTTTACCTGACTTTTTAAATTTGGGAAGTAGCTAATGTGTTTCCAAGAGTCAGCTTGATTTCTGTTACTTTCTTTACCTGGCTTGGCTTGATAAAAATGCTTTCAGCCTTTTTTATATTTACAAAGCAAATCCATCTTACCAATGGGAGGAAAGCTTTTCAAATCTCACATTAAATTGCTTTCTTAACATTTTAAAACCATGACAATGTTGTTTTATTATTTTTAATTATATGTAAATATGGCCTGGAGCTAGAATTATAAGCACCTGATGTGGGTGCTAGGAATAGAACTCTGGTCCTCTGGAGGAACAGTGTAGACTCTTAACCACCGAGTCATCTCTGCAGCTCTGCTGTGACAATGTTTGAAGTACTTAACTGGTCCTCTCTGTTGGCTTTAGAATATGGTCCCAGCTGGCTGGAAAGTAAAAACACATGGTTCTGTGCTTTCCTAGAGAAGTACCAATTTCAGTTGTGCTTTGGAAGCAGCTCAGTCAGGGCATTTAAAAATAAATAAATAAATAAATAAAAAACAGCAAATTACTAACTGGATTTTGCTGGAATATGATGTAGCACTGTATATACTTTGATAGAACACTGTAAGTGAATTTATTGGGGGTATTGTAACATTGGTGGGTTGCTTGCTGTATCATTATACTGATTAATAGTGATTTCAGTTCAAGATCTTTACAATAAATTGCTGGTTTATTCCTTAAAAGAGGCTGAGTCATGAACCTCTGGATAGCTTTGAATCACCGGATAGTCAGGAATTCGATTCTGAATTGGAAACTGTTGAGGATTCTGAAGTGGAAGACTCAGAAACTGGCACATGTGCTGAAGAGATTGTGTCTTCCTCCACCGATGCCAAACCTTGTACATGAAGTGTGAGTTACACTGCCAGCTTTGCCCTGCGGTATAACTCCTGGTAAATTAACTACAAGATGCAAGTACTGGAATCCAGGTTTGAATCCTGGGGGCTATTACCACATTAAAATACACATAATATGTATTTTTAATCTGTTTTATGTAAATAGCATTTTCATTTTCTCAGATGTGACTTGTGTAAATTAAATAAACTTCAATTTCCTATTGAACATGGTCTATCTTGGAGAATTCAGTATATGCAGTTTGTAGAAAATGTGTCTGTTTCTATAGTATCTTATTTCCCTGTTGTGGAAGTGGGAAATGACTTACTTCTGAATGTGTGTTCATCTAATCCAGGATCTCTGTGAGCACTGTTGATTTCATGTTTGCATATTTAGGAAAGTTTTACTTTCCTAAAACTTCCCCCAGTGAGTTTGATTAGCCAGGTAAAGGCTTATCTAACTGGTATAGTCATATTATTTTTGACTGTTCCAAGCAATTGGTAGAGGGCAAAGTGCAGTGAGAAACACAAGGGTAGCTGAAATTTGGAAACTATATACAAAGTGTGTAAATATCAAAGGACAAGAGGCATTGCTATCTGTGAAGCCCCATGTACCTGAGTTTCATCCCTTGAGAACCCCTCACACACACACTTTTTTTTTTTTTTTTTTTTTTTTTTTGAGACAAGTTTTCTCTCTGTATCTTTGGCTATAGACCAGGCTGGCCTTGGGCTTGGGGATCCACCTACCTCTACCTCTGTCTCTGCCTCCTAGAGCATTGGAGTTCTGGGATTAAAAGATGTTTGTTAACATGCCCAGTTAATGGAACTCATGCTTTTAAGACAAGGTAGATGGTCTGCAGTCCCAGCACACTTCTTTGTGGAGACCGGAAGCAGAGACAGCTCATAACCCATCTACCCTGGTATGCAGAGCAGTGGAAATGACAGCCAGCCAACTCAGGAAGGTCATCTGACTAGTCATGTGCCTTGGCATGATGTGTGCCATACTCGAATAAGTAATAAATATTTTAAAAACAAAATGAAAGCTATCACTAATAACTTTATTCAATAGAACTTGGAGATGATGATGATATACTTGTGTTGTACAATGAAGGAGCCATTAGTTCAGCATTCAAAATGTGATTAGTGTGAAAAGTATTTATGTTTTATAAACTATTCAGGGCTAGTGGCTACTGGGAGATGGTGGTTATGCATGTCATGGAGTTGGGCCACTAGCTTAAAGATTGCATTAGAGAAGTAACAAATTAATTTTTAAAATATTTGTGGTAGGGTAAAGGGGAGAATCTGGTAATATTGTCATAATTAGAAGAGTGGAAAGTGGAGCTGTGTGGCTTAGGTTAGTTATACACAGTAATAGGTTTCAGGGTGATGTTTTTGTACATGTCATACTGTGGTCTTATCCCTTCCCACATTTCCTCCTGTCCCCTTTTTGCTGATCTCCCCCTCACCTGTTCACCCTCTCAAATAGTTCTGCTTTCATGTCACATGTAGTCCATTAATCTCTTTCATCCTCTTCTGTTTATAAAGAGAATTTTTGACATAATATGATAATGACTCTTAGGACAATGCCAGAGCAAGAAAGATTTCTGGGGGGGCAGGGGGAAGAAGCATTGTTTGTAATAGCCAGAACCTGAAAGCTACCTAGATGCCTCTCAACTGAGGAATGGACAAGAAAATGTGGTACATTTACACAATGGAGTACTACTCAGAGGAAAAAAAGACTGGAATCTTGAAATTAACAGGCAAATGGATGGAACTAGAAGAAACCATCCTGAGTGAGGTAACCCAGACAACAGAAAGACACACATAGTATGTATTTATTCATAAGTGGATATTAGAGCAACGGATTACAGCCTATAATCTACAACACCAGAAAAGCTAAGAAACAAGGAGGATCCTAAGAGACATACATGGTCTGAACAATTGTTCAGACAAGATCTAAACAAATTGAGAGCATAGGGGTGGGGGAGCTAGGTAGGATAAAGTGGAAGGGAGAAGGGAAGGGGGCAGGAGAACATGAGGGATCAGGAAGATTGAGTCGGGAAGAATAGAGAAGGAGAGCGAGAAAAGAGATAACCCTAATAAAGAGAGCCATTATGGGCTTAACGAGAAATCTGGCACTAGGGAAATACCCAGAGATCCACAAGGATGATTCCCAACTAAGAATCTAAGCTATAGTGGATGTTAGGAATCAGTAGCCTGCTGACCCCCGCCCCCAACGATGGGAGGACACTCATGGCCATGTCATCGCTGTCGAGCTTTACCTGGCTGCTAGAGGACTCAGTTACACATGTGCAAGCCCCCCTTTTAAAGCAAGTGTGCCTCTCTCTGCCCCCCCCCCTCTTTTCTGCTCTTTTTCTCTCTCCCCCCTGCTTTGGGTTGGCCACCAGCTACCCCCTTCTCTCCCTTCCCTCAATAAACACGTGGGCGCTGAATCTCGTGTTTGTGTTTTATAGGCATTAGCTGTATCAAAAGGACAACAGTGGACAGGCTACCTTAAATGTCCTTATAATGAGATTGATGACTACCTTAAATGCCATCCTAGAGCCTTCACCTAGTAGCTGATGGAAGCAGAAGCAGAGATCCACAGCTAAGCACTGAGTTGAACTGGAATCCAGTTGTAGAGAGGGAGGAGTGATGAGCAAAAGGGTCAAGACCATACTGGGGAAACCCACAGAAACAGCTAACCTGAACAAGTGGGAATTCATGGACCCTAGTCTTGACAGCTGGGGAACCAGCATAGGACCAAACCAGACCCCCTGAACGTGGGTGTCAGTTGGGAGGCCCAGGCAGTCTATGGGGCAGTGGGACCAGTATTTATCCCTAGTGCATGAATTTGGGAAGCCCATTCCCTATGGAGGGTCTCTCAGCCTAGATACACAGGGGAGGTGGGGGGACTAGGCCTAGGCCCAGATGATGTGGCAGACTTTGATGATCCCCCATGGAAGGCCTCACCCTGGGGAGTTGATGGAGTTGTGGGGGGGAATGGGAGGATGGGAGGGAGAGGGAACTGGGCCTGATGTAAAATAAGATTGCTTCTAATTTAAATAAAAATTTATAAAAGAAAGCGAAAAGACCTTAACAATATTTAGGTTTGCAAAGGTTTCTGATACAGGACACAAAGAGCTGGAGTTCTGTGGTCAGTAGGCTTTGTAAAAAGAGTCTTCTGTTTGAAAAAAAAAACAGGGAAAGGATACAGCTTCTCCATTTTCTCCATTTGTATAACTCAAGCCTGTGTTGCCACTCTTGAAGAGGCCTGACTGTTACTTTAGACAAGACATTTTACCAGTGGGCTGACAACCTTACAACCTGCATTCAATCCCTAGAGCCCATGGTGATAGGAGAAAACTGACTCTTAATTGTTCTCTGACCTGCACATGTGGGCCATGGAGTGTGCATGTTTGCACTAAATAGAATTGTTTTTAAGAAGCTATTCTGATAGCCAGGCATGGTGGCACATACCTTTAATCCCAGATAGGCAGTCAGAGGCTGGCAGGAGGATCTGAGTTTGAGGTCAGCCTAGTTAACAAAATGAATTCTAAGACAGCAAGGGCTACATAGAGAAATTCTGTCACAAAACAACAAACATTATTTTGATAATAGAACTTGATATGCTTTCAGAAGTGCATTCTAGTGCCAATGCAGTGCATGACCACCACCCTGCCATAGGGCCTTTAATTCTGTTTCATAAACTGTCCCTTCAAAGATCTCTGGATTTAGCCTTTAGTGCCAGCACTCAGGAGGCAGAGGCAAGAGGATCTTTGAGGTAAGCCTGTTTTACAGAGCAAGTTCTGTGACAGCCAAGGCTACATAGTAAGACCTTGTCTTCAAAAATAAACAGCAAAAGCCCATCAGTAACAACAGCAACAACAAAAAAACCTTAAAGATCTCTCAACTAAGGGTTTTACCTGATAAATCACAGGTCAGGAATTGCAAAGAATTTATAACCATCAGAGCATCCGGGCCCCTGCATAGGATAACTGGTCTTTATGGATTTATACCATCCTTTTCCCCAGCAGGAGGATTAAAACTTCCTGCTGGGCAATGGTGGTTCACACTTTTAATCCTGGTGAGGACTACACAAAGAAACCCTGGCTGGAAAAAAACAAAAGAAAAATTCCATTTTCCCCACAGTAAATTTTTTTATTTCAGTTCAAACTTATTTCCCTTTGATTTAAAAATTCGAGTTGCTATTACATGGCTTGATACTCAAAGAGTAATGTTACTAACATTTCCAGGTAACTTGATAGCAATGCCCACAAATGCCTGGGACACCTACCGTGGTGTTTGCACTTTTGGGGGGCTTGGTTCCTTTGGAATAGGGATTTCCGGGTGATGCAGGGGCAGATTTCCTTATGGAGGCTTGCTTTTTCCTTAATAATGTTATCTCAGCTTCTTTCCCTGTTGCTGTGATAAATTCTCTGGCAAAGGCAATTTATTTATTTTAAAATTTATTTGTACTCTGTGCATTGGTGTTTTGCCTGCATGTATATCTGTGTGAGGGTGTCAGATCTCCTGGAACAGAAGTTACAAACAGTTATGAGCTGCCATGTGGGTGTTGAGAATTGACCCCCCTGGAAGAATGGTCTGTGCTCTTAACCACTGAGCTATCTCTCCAGCTCAGCAAAGGCAATTTATGAAAGGAAGTTTATTCTGGCTGATACTTCAAGGACATGATGGGGAAGTCGGGGTTGTAGGAGCTTGTGGCAGCTGGTCAAGTGTATTCACTGACATCTGAAAACAGAGTGATAGATACCTGTTATTGCTCAGTTCTCGTTGAGGATCCCATCCAAGGAAAGGTCCTATCCCCAGTATACCTGCCTTACTGCCACAACACGATTCAGATAACCCCCCTCAGCCTTGCCCAGAAGCCCATTTCCTAGGTGATTGCTTATCTGCGTATCCACAAGGTAGCATGCTCACCCATTCATGCAGTTTGAATCATCAGAGTTTGGCTTGTTGCACCCAGTATGTCACCCAGTGAACCTCAAACTCCACCTATCATATGTGACCCATGGGAATGGCACAAAGCTGGTAGTAGCAGGGTGAGGTGGGGGGCAGAGTACAGGGGCCTCAGAATAGTATGCTAGCTCTATTAGCGGCAGAGCAAACAGCACATAGCATGTTGCTGATGGGATGTATGCTGGCTGAAGCTAGAGAGAAACCAGGTGAGCTTGACGGCTGTGTAATGGTTTGTGACAGCGGAAACATTTGTGAGAATATTACGTTCTTTTAAAAAAAAAAAAAGTTGAAACTGGAGAGATTATCCAATGGTTAACAACACTGGATGTTCTTGCACAGGACCTGGGTTCAATCCCCTACACCCACCTAATGGCTTATTAAATGCCTGTAACTAATCCCAGGGCATCCACTGGCTTCTGAAACCACCAGGCAGTCATGTGGTACACATACATACATATAAGCAAGCACAAAAATAACAATTATTTCTTTGTCATTTGTATGAGGGTCACCTGCATATATATACATTTAAGCATGTGTGGAGGTCACAGGAAAACTCATGGGTTCTCTCCAACTATATGGTGTGGACCCATGCAGGCCTGGTGCTTGCTCTTTCAGTCTCTGTGAGCCCCGCTTAGTTGACTCGGTGGGCCATGTTCTCTTGGTGTCCTCTATCCCCCCTGACTCCTACAGTCTTTCCTTACCCTCTTCTTCAGGGTTTCTGGAACTCTGAGGAAAAGAAGCTGATGGAGACCTCCAATTTAAACTCTTGCATAATGTCTGTTTGTGGGTCTCTGTACCTGCTCCCATGTGCTGCTGGAGGGAGCCTCTGATGACAGCTGGACAGGGCTGATGATGGAGGTTTCTGTTCTGTCTGGTCCCTTAACCCCAAATAAACACGGACGCTATATTAATTATAAAACTGTTGATTGATGGTTAGGGTTTCTTACTGGCTAGCTCTCTCTTAATTATTAACCCATAACTACTAATCTATGAATTTCCACACGGCCTTATCTTACCAGAGAATGCATGCCGTGTCCTATCTTCTCGGTCTGTACATGGTGTCTTCTCAAGGTCTCTCTCTGCCTTCCTTTTCCCAGGGTTCTCCTTGTCTCCTAGCCTCACCTATCTTCCTGCTTCTGCTGGTCAATCAGTGTTTTATTCATCAACCAATAAGAGAGACACATAAACAGAAGAACATCCCCATCACAAGGCATTGATCTATGAGTATAGGAGAATATCAAGAATAATTTTATCTTCTTGTTTTTCAGATCAATTGTGTTTGGTTCTATGCTAGGTCACTGGGATAACCAGTCTCTAGTTTCTGGCCATCCAGGCAGTATAGGCCATGGGCACCCTCTTGTGGAGTGGGCCTCAAGTTAAGTCAGACATTGATTGGTTGACCATTCCCACAAGTTCTAGGCCACCATTACCCCAGCACATCTTGCAGGCAGGACAGATTGTAGGTGGAGGTTTTGTGGCTGAGTTGATGTCCACGTTTCTCTTTCCACAGCCTGCAGAGTACCTTTCCATGCCAACGACTAGAATGTACAGGGGAAGGCTCCAAGCTTGGACAAGCTTGACCTCTCCACATTCAGTCAGCTGAGTGGAAGTTGTCCTTGGCAATGGGGCCCCACTGTCAGTTTTCAGAGAGAGAGAGACCTGTCTTTGCATCATTCTGGGTTGTATAGGGATCTCCAGAGGACCTCCTGGGCCAACAACTCAGCCAAATGTAGCCCAGTCTCACTGCTGGAAGCCTTACCTGGCAACAAAAAGTGGCCAGTTCAGATTTTTTATCCTCCATTACTAGGAGTCCTCACTAGGGTCACCCTCATAGATTCCAGGGTTTTCCCACTGCACTAGGTTTCTATCCCATTCCCCACACACTCCCTAATTCCATCTGTCTCTCCCCCGAACTCTCCCTCCACCCCATCCCCACCTGATCCATCTTGCTCCCTACCCACTTCCATTCTACTTGCAGAATCTAGTCTATTTCCGCTTTCCAGGGAGGTCCATTGAAAGCATATTTTTAAAATCCATACTCTGCCAGGCAGTGGTGGCACATGCCTTTAATCCCAACACTCAGGAGGCAGAGAATACAGTCAAAGCTGTTAGACAGTGAAACACTGTCTTGTAAAACTGAACTAAACTAAACAAATCCATACCCCTCTCGTCTCTGTTGCTAGTTCCAGGGATCAACTACTAAATACAGTCCTAGTACTCAGATCCATATCTCTGTGTTGTTTGGGGAAAACCCAAATGCTAGAGAGATGATATAAGAAGGGTTAATAAAGGAAAACAAAAGGACTTGAAAACTGATTATCCAGTTTGGTATTCAAGGCTTAGCATTACAATGCTGCAATAGTTAACCTTGTATTTTACCTCTTTCAACTTGGCAGGCACCCTTTGGAGCTTAAATAAGCTTGGTGGCCAGACTGCCTTAGAGTCCATTCTGTGGGGGAAGAAAATGTTCCCCTGAGCAGTCAGAAGAGCTTCCCAACATCTCTGATTAAATATGTAAAATGAAATAGCTATCTATTGGTTTCTTCCCCTAACTCCCCAAGAAACCTAATAAAACAATTCTACTCTAACAAAGCTAGAGTTCAGTAATTAAGAAGTGGCAAGATAACAAGACACTATTACTACTCAGTTTCATCTTTAGAAATATCTATGGCACACTTGTGAAATACATGGTATTCATTACTGCTTGACCTGTTGACACAGGAAGCAATCTAAATGTCACTTTATGACTGGTATAAAGTACTATCTGCCAATGCAGAATCTTCTGAAGCAGTGGGGAAGAGTAAGTCATTCATCAGTAGATGTAGAATGTTGGTATGTGTTTTTAAAGGGGTATATTTTCCACTACTTTTTATTCTTTTTATCCCCTTCAGTATTAAGGATTGAAGCCAGGGCTTCCTGCAGGCTAGGCAAAGACTTTACCTCGAAGCCACATCCTCACCCAGTTTTACATTTTTAATTGGCTGCATATGTGCTTTTCTGTATCACATGTTTTATTCCAGCTATAGGTCACTCCAGCAGCTCAACACTCCTGATTCCAATACAGTAGTTGCCTAATTGCATAACAATTACATTGAGAGTGGGCATAGGGATGTAGTAAGAAACTGTTGCCATGCTGTCTTAGTCACTGCTTTATGGAGATGAACAGACACCATGACCAATGCAACTCTTAAAAAGGAAAGCATTTAATTGGGGGCTTGCTTAGTTTCAGAGACTTAGTTCATTATTATGGCAGGGAGCATGGTGGCTTGTAGGCTGGCAAGATTCTAGAGAAGTAGTTGAGAGCTTTATATCCTGATCCTCAGGCAGCAGGCAGAGAGAGGGGAGAGAGAGAGACGGAGGAGGAAGAAGAGCGAGGGTCTATTGTAGGCCTTTTGAATAGGAAAGCCCACTTAGTACTTACTTACTGAACTGATCCTTTTGCTCCTACTTCCCCAGTGCTGAGGTTAGAGGCATATGCTGCTGTTCCTGGTAAGCATGTGGTAGGCTGAGAACCCAGGGCACGTTTCTTCTCAATGAGGAAGTGGTAATGAAGTAATTGTTCTAATTCAGCCTCAAGCAAGTATCAAAAATAATGTTCATGATTTAATGGTAAACATTGGAAGCAATCACTTTTGTGTAAAGGCTAAAACCAATATTCCCATAAACAATAGTTTTGTAATTGGCATGCAGCCCATTGCCTTTAATTGCAACTACATGCTACTGAGTGTGTGAAAGAATGTAATGTAGTTGAGCAGATGACGATGACCTTGAACTCCAAGTCCTCTGGAAGAGTAGGAAGTACTCTCAACTGCTGAGCCATCTCTAACCCTTGACTTTAAAACTGGGGTCACAGGCATGTGCCATCAGTCCTAGCTGTTTTTTGTTTTCCACTTTAAAAAACTGTTTTGTTTTTTGTTTTTGTGCTGGGCAGTGGTGGCACACACCTTTAATCCCAGCACTTGGGAGGCAGAAGCAGCCTGTGAGTTCAAGGCCAGCCTGGTCTACAAAGCTATAGAGAAACCCTGTCTTGAAACACCTCCCTCCCAAATGTGTGTACATATATGATGTGTGTGTATGTTCATATGTGTGAGTATGGGTGTGTGAGTGTTACATTGTGCATGTGGAGGTCAGAGGACAGCCTTCAGTGTCAGTCCTCATCTTCTACCTTCTTTGAGACAGGGCCTCTTATTCATAGCCATGAACACCAGGCTAGCTCACCCACAATCTTCAGGGATTCTCCTATCTCTGCCTCTCATACTGCTGTAGGAGTGCCACTCTACTGTGCTCAGTTTAGGTGGATTTTGGTGACTCAAACTCAGGTTTTTATACTTGTGTGGCATGCTCTTTATCCACAGTGAACCAGCTACCCTCCCCAACACATCCCACGACCACAACCATTTTTTTTTTTTTTTTAAGACAGGGTATCACTATATAGTTCTAGCTGGTCTGTTACTTAATATATAGACCAGACAGTTTCCAAATTAGAGAGCTCTGTTTCTTGAGTGTTGTTATTAAATGTTTGAAGTACCACACATGGCTAGACTTTTTTTTTTCTATTTTTTGAGACTAGGGTCTCCCTCTTGGGTTTTCTGTGTAACCGTACCTATCCCAGATCTCACTCTGTAGAGCAAGGGTGGCCTCAAACCCAGGAGAACAAGTTTTACTCTGTTACCCAGGATAGTTGTAAACTCTCAACCTTCCTGCCTTCACTTGCCAAGTGGCTGAGTTGGGATTACAAGCCTGGGTGATTTAACATCTTCATTTCCTAATGGGAGAGATTACACGTGTGTGATCTCATGGGGCCCCATATTTTTAAGTTCATATTAAGTTGTGGAACTTCCCAGAGGTTTTATGATTACGTTTGGCAGACTGTATGAATGTCTACATAGATTGTGTGTGTGTACATATTTGTATGTTGTGGTGCGTGTTTAGATGTCTGAAGTTGACCTGGTGTGTCTTCCCCCCATTACTGTCCACCATCCATACTGAGGCTTTGTTACTGCTGGGACCACATGTGGGGTGCCAACACCCACGAAGCTTTTAGGTGTATTCTGGGGATCTAGCCTTTTGTCCTCAGGCATGCACAGCAAGTACTTTCCCCACTGAACCGTCTCCTCAGCCCATGCATAGAACTCTTTAACTGCAAAAGACAGAAATGTAGAACAACACAAGGATTTTATTCTTTATTTCAGGTTTCCAGGGTAATGCAATGCCTTCAGGTTTCCAGGGTAATGTAATGCCACAGATAGCTGGGTCATTTAACTGGACTGAAAAACAAAAAACAAAGCAAAACAAACAAACAAACAAAAAACCTAATTCCTGTGAAAACCGATTAGGAAATATAAGACCTCCGCAAAATTTTCAGACCACCCAGACCAGTTCTCCATAGCCAATATCTGCAGGTGGTATTTCAGAGAGCCGTAGGATCTCAGCTCCTTCATAATGGCTAAGTTGTTACAGGTCATGGCGGAGAGGGTATAGCATATCCAAAACTGAACGAGGCGATGGCTGTTGACTTCACTTTTGATGGTGGAACGGAAGGGAGTCTCAAAGAAGGTAATGAAAATAGGAATGAACTGCAGCTGTCTGGCTCTCTTCTGGCTGGCAGGGTTTAAGTAGCACCAGCATGCCACACCCTGGAGCATCAGGATCTTTGTCTTTGGTGACATCACCTTTTCACTCTGCAGCAAGGCGGCGACATCTTTCATGTACTCGCTGGCGAACTGTGCAGCACTCAGGCCTCCTGTAAGACAAGCATTTCCGCTTCCAGGAGTATGTAGAGATAGCTGGTAAGATCTCAGAGGCCCCTGTGCATTATTCTTTGTGTGTGCCGGGGGTTGGGAGGGGGGATGTATATGTGTATGTATGGGCATGTGTGAGGAGGTTGGGAAACAGTCTCAGCTCGTGGGTGTTGGCACCCCACATGTGGTCCCAGCAGTAACAACAGACATCATCCACGTTTGAATTATTATTATTTTGGTTTTCTGAGACAGGGTTTCTCTGTGTAGCTTTGGCTGTCCTAGAACTCACTTTGTAGACCAGGCTGGCCTCCAGCTCAAGAGATTTTCCTGTCGTCGGTCCGAGCTACCATGCTGGGGTATATACTTTTAAGATTTTTGTGACCAGGTCTCTCTGGCCTAGAAATCTACATACAGACTAGCCTGACTGACTGGCTAACCCATCCATCCACACCTCTCCAGTTCGAAGGCTACATCAAACTTTTTATGTGGGTGCTAGGGCTCAAACTCATATCCTCATGTTTGCAAAGCAAGCCTTTCGCTAAGTGAGCTATCTGCTCCGCTTCTGTTTCCTCTGCCATTTTGTTTGTTTTGTTTCTAGGGGTCAGATACAGGGCCTCACTATACCCCCAGACCCAGGTTCATATTCTGGCAATTGTCAGTAATGTTTGAAATGTACTAACTTTTCCTTTTCTGTGTAACCATGGAAACGGAAAATGTGGTGAAGAAGCACGTAAGAAGCATGGGAAGGTCACTGCCTGCTGAGGCTCCTCCCTTGGTTCAGTTATGTGGACTGAGGCATGAATGTATCCAAGTGGTAGGATCTGGATATGTTTGCTTAGAGAAGGTCAGTCTTTGTACTGGAGGAAAGTCTGTGGATCTGAGATCGATGGTCAGAGCCCAAAGGAAATGCAAAGGCTGAGCCAGGGAAGCCCTCAGCTGCCTCGTGGTAGAAAAGTGTCTGAGAGACATTAATTGCTGAGTTGTTCTTGTTTATTTCTTACTCCCAACTCATTCCCAGACCCAAGGCCGATGCTGCTGTATAAGATTTTTCTTCCTTAGTTATCAACCCAGCCTAGTCCTAGATTGTTTTGTTTTCTTCTCCTTTCTCTCGGAGACAAGGTTTCTCTGTGTAGCCCTGGCCTTCCTGGAACTTACTCTGTAGAATAGGCTGGATTTAAACTCAGATCCTCTGCCTCTGTCTCCTGAGTGCTGGGATTAAAGCATGTGTTACCATGTCTGGCTTTGTGATAAAGTTTGATGAAGAATATAAGTACCAAACATTTTATTTTTATAGTTTATAAAATGTGTTACACACAGCCAAGTGTAGTGTATGCATCTGTAACCACACAGCCAATTACACATCTGTAATCCCAGTTTGGAGGCAGAAACAGGGAAGTCTGTGCAGGTCTGAGGATAGCCTGATCTACACAGTGATTCCAAGCCTGCCAAGGCTACAAAATCAGACCCTGTCTCAAACTCCTTCCTCAAACAAGAAAAGACATTATTAAAGAAATGTCTTTGAAAAAAATAGTAAAAACTTTTACTCCCAAAATACTTATGAAGAACTGGGCGTGGTGGCACTTACCTTTAATCTCAGCACTCAGGAGGTAGAAGCAGATGGATCTCTATGAGTTCAAGGCCAAACTGGCCTACATTCAAGTTCTAAGACAGCCAGAGCTACGTAACAGAGAAAGCCTGTCTCAAAAACCAGAACAAAACAAGCAAACAAACAAAAACAGTTACTACGAAAGCTAATAAGTATATCACTGAAAGGCAAGATCACACTGCCTAATGACTACCAAGTCCAACCCATTCAGTGTAAGGTCATCCTGGACTACATGAGAACCCTTCCTCAAAACAAAAAGTTTCTGGCTAAAAGGTCTGAGTGCTTTAGTTTTATTTAAGTGGGAAAGTAAATTCCTTAGGTGTAATTTGAGGGATTAAATCTTCAAAGAATGATATCCATGAGGGGAAATGTAGGAGTTCTTATCCATATCCATTAAATGGTCAAAACTAGAGAGTCAGGAACCTCAGATAGACCTCCAGCACTATGGAGGAATTGTTTGTGCTGTGAATCACCTGAGGCAGGCTCAGCTCCCTAGATGTTCACTTTCTGGAGGAAGAGCCAACTAACCAATTATAAGAGGACCAGAATGCTTTAGTTTGGTGTTAGTCTTAGCTATACAGGTGGGAAGCAAGGGAAAGAGCTCCCATGTGGCTTCCACTAAAGCTTTAACATCAAATGGAATTCTCTCAGCACTGTAGGTCCAGGGTAACATAAGTTAGAGAAACCCATGAACAGAGCTCCAGTGGCTAGACTCTCCACCAAAGTACTCTTTATCCCATGCCCTTTTAGTAAGTACCTTGTTGGAATCTGAGATTGAACTTGAAAGATCTTGGGTTGATATTGAAAACAGAATCTAAGCCTGGTTTACAGAGAGCATTTCCGGACAGCCAGGGCATCACCATCACCACCACCACCACCACACCACCATCATCATAGTCCCTTCTAAACTGCAGTGTTATAACAAGCAGAAGATTATGAAGCAGCCACGTTAGCACAGAGGTGAAACAGTACCTGTGAAGGCCAGTAGTCCAATTTTCTGGGCAGCCTGAGCTCTTTTTTCAAGGGATAGACGTGTATTCTTTAGCGTGTAGCCAAGTTCTATAATTTTTTCTCTGTGAAAAATGCAGTCAGCTGTGGAGACTGTCTGCTCTTCCTCCTGGGTCCTAAAATATGTCTTAATAGTATTCCATAGCAGTCTGAGGTACTTCAACAGCTGCTCGAAGCTCTGACGGGCCTTTTTGCTTATCAGCCTGCTAAGAGAGTGGATTCTCAACTTCCTGATGAAGGCCATTGGTGCTCATGTACACAGGCGGGGCTGGAGTAGATAGCAGCTCAGGAACGCACTGCCTGGCAACAAGGCAACAAGGTAGGACGGAATGTAGGGTACTGTCCCGCAACACCGTAGAACCCGAACATAGGAACCAGAAACAATAAACGCGAGGTTCCTGGGGCTGGCATTCAAGGACTTTTAGGACTAGAACAAAAAAAGCAAACTGTGCTTCTCTGGAGGCACATACACTCAAGCTGTTTCCCGAACACATAGCTCTCTCCTGCCTTTGCTCCTTGTCCTGTGCTGGGCTTACTGGACTTTCTCCTTGGACTGCCACCCTCGCTTCTAAGTGGCTTCTGGAACTTGCATTGACTATTCTGAAGGCTGTGGTGCTTGTTTTTCTTTACACATAGATTTAGCCTGTTTTAATGACAAAGATGAAGCAAATGTCACCCACATCACATCTACTCATCTGTGTGTGCCCATTTTTCTCTTCTCTTGTGCCTGTGGGTGTCTGTGAGTACTAACTTCTTCCAATCCTCTAAAAGATACTGCTCTTCCCGTGTTTTAGGATATTTTCCTTGGCAACTGGATCTCAGTATATAAGCACTTGGGCTTCATTAACAAACAAAACAAAACAAAAAACTCTCTGCTAAATGTGGTAGCTTTTATCATCGGAACATTTAGGAAACTGAGGCAGGAGGCTTGAGAAATTGAAGCTAACCTGGGCTATATAACAAGACCATAACCAAAACAGGGCTATATAGGTGGTTCAGAGGTTAAGACCACTGGTCCTGAATTCAATTTCCAGCAACCACATGGCTCGAAACCATCTATAATGAGATCTGGTGTCCTAGTCTAGTGTGCATGCAAACATTTAGGTAGAACACTGTGTACATACTAAGTAATTTTTTGTTTGTTTCTTTTGTTTTTTGAGACAGGGCTTCTCTGTAGATCAGGCTATCCTCGAACTTACAGAGATCTGCTTGCCTCTGTCTCCCAAGTGCTGGGATTAAAGGCATGTACCACCAAGCCCAGCAAATAAAATCTTTTAAAAAAAGTTTAAAGACAAAACAAGTCTTGATTATATCTACTCCTCCATCTTTCCTTTGTATAGACCAGCTAAGTCAATATCTTGTCTTTAAATGACTTCTATATCCTAAACTTGCTCAATTTTATGTGTTTGGGTTGTTTTCAGACAGCTTATTGCTATTTTGCTTAGAATCACCTTAACCCCTGAGCTCAACTGCACAAGCCTCCTACAAGTGTACACCACTGCATCAGGATCACACAAGGACACACTCCTTCACCCCTAGTCAACACCCACACGCACGTGTGTGCATACCCCCCCACACACATATGTTTTGAGACAAGGTCTCATATAGCTCAGTCTGTCTCATTCACTGGCTTTGCAGTATATATTTCAAACTCTTAGTTTTCTTTTACTTGTATGTACAACTGTGGGTGGGGGTTATGTGCATGTGTGTACAGGTGTCTACAGAGAATCCCAGAGGTACTAGGTCAGAGGATGATGTTTCAATTCAGTCAATCCCCATCTATTTTTTTTTTTTAAAGATAGATTTCTAGCTGGGTACTGGTGGCACACACCTTTAATTCCAGCACTTGGGAGGCAGAGGCAGGCAGATCTCTGTGAGTTCCAGGACAGGCTCCATCGCAACACAGAGAAACCCTGTCTTGACCCCCCCAAAAGGTAACTTCTTTTGTTTTATGTGTGTAACTGTTTTGCCAGAATGTATGTTTATACACCATGTGTATGGCCAGCACCCTGGGAAGTCAGAAGAGGGTATTGGATTCCCTGGAGTTATGGATGATTGTGAACTGCCATGTGGGTTCTATGAATTAAATCCAGGTCCTCTGAAAGAACAATGCACACTCTTAACCACTGGGCCCTCTCTCCTAAAGATTGTTTTTTGTTTATTTGTTTAACACTCTGCAGGCACACACAGGCACATGCACATAAACTCTACCCCCATACCCATATTCGTACACATATCTTTGAAGTATATATTGCAAAAAGTGACTTTGAGGCAGACTGAGCTATATGAAACTTTGTCTCAAAAACAAAAACAAAACAAATCAACGAAATCATAAAATCAAACAAAGCAAAACAACCCCAAACCCAATATATACATCCATTGATGGGAGTGGGGGTGGTGGTGGGTGACAGGGGTATGTCCTAGTGTAATTAATCCTGATGTAGTGTGTGTAGTTCTGTGTGTGTGTGTGTGTGTCCACATGTGAGTATAAGTGCTTTTGAAAGCTAGAAGAGGACACTGGATTCTCCTGGACCAAGAATTTACAAGTGTTTGGGTGCTGGGAGCTGAACTGGGGTCCTCTTAAAGGCACTATGTTCTCTAAACTACTGAGCCATCTCTCCAGCTCAGCCCTTGAGACGTTGATTTTACTGTCTCAGTCCACCAAGTACTGTGATTATGCTCTGATGCTCAACTCTCTCTCTCTCTCTCTCTCTCTCTCTCTCTCTCTCTCTCTGTGTGTGTGTGTGTGTGTGTGTATGGTTTGTTTTATTGAGACAGTCTCATTCTGTAGCCTTGGATGGCCTGGAACTTGTTATGAAGACTAGGCAGGCCTTGAACACATAGAGATCCATTTATCCAATTGCCTAAGTCTCCTGTAATTTTACATTTTTAATAGGACTTCTTACTTGAATTCCAGACTTATATTAGATCACCATCTTGATCTTTGGATATAAACTTTATTGCATCTAAAATAGTTCCTGTGTTTCCTTCTTCTTGCTGTAGGGTTTTCTGTCGATATTCTATATTTTCAGTTTATTGTTCAGTCTAAAATATTTGCACTCATCCTTAGCCTGTTTCTCATTCCATTTCCAACCTCCTAACCAATTCATTCTCTTGGTTTTATTTTCAAAACATATCCCAAACATTAGAAAATGTTCCTGACTGTGTACTTCAGTTATATGAACTTGTAAAGGGATAAGGATATAAAGAGTATAGAAAATTCAAAACACCAAACAAGGTACTTTTTTCAAAGCCTTATATTTCTTGCCTCTGGAATATTTATTTAAAAAACAGAAAACATTTATTTTATGTGTAAGCGTGCTTTGCTTGCATGTCTGTGCATCACGTGTGTACCTGGTACCCAAAAGGCCAGAAGAGGGCATTAGTCGCTTGCAAGCTGCCATGTGCGAACTGGGAATTAAACCCAGGTCCTTTGGAAGAGTAGCGGGGCTCTTAACCACTGAGCCATCTCTTCAGCCCCCTGGAGTATTCTTTCCAGAGAAAATCTATATGATTTCTCTGTTCAGTTTTCAACCACACGTTTTATAGGCATTTCTTGACCTTTAAACTTGTGACTTTTGAGCTTGCCTCTCCTTACCCTACCTTTTCCCTGCTTTGGAATTCAAGCTCAGAGCCTCAAGCTTGCTAGACATTTGCTCTAATACTGGGGCATATCCCTGTGGTGGTTTGAAAGAAAATGGCCCCCACATGGAGTGGCACTATTAGGAGGTGTGCCTTGGTGGAAGTGGGGGTGGGCTTTGGAAGTCTCTTTTGTTCAAGCTTCCCTCTAAGCAGCTTGCAGTCAACTTCCTGTTGATTGCAAGATGTAGCACTTTCAGCTCCAGCACCACATCTGCCTACGTACTTGCTACATGCTTTCTGTCATGTTAATAATGCACAGAACCTCTGAAACTAAGCCACTACCTCAATTAAATGTTTCTTTATAAGTGTCACCATGGTCATGGTGTCTTTTCACAGCAATAGAAAACCCTGAGTCCCCATCTCAAACCCAATCTTTTACAATAATTTTTTTTCCTTCTTGGCCTTATTATCTTTTTTTTTTTTTTCCAGACAATGAATCTTACAAGGGCAGACATTGTTATGTCTTTTGTCCTTACTATTGAACACCTACTGCCCAGTTCCTGGCTTACATACCAGTCATGGCAACTAAGCAGCAAATGCTGTTGAGTATGTGAGAAGTTAGAGAACCTGTTTTTTAGGCTCCGTGTAAGTATTCCTCCATTGCTGTGACAACATATCTGTAAGGTGTATGGCTTTTCCTCCCGCCGCCTAGTCTTGTCCCGCCGCCGCGCCAGCCCCAAATAACACACAGAGACTCTGTATTTGATATAATTCTGTTGGTCTGTTTCTTGTTTCTTATCGGTTAGCTCTGTCTTAATTATTAACCCATTTCTATATATTTCCACGTGGTCTTACCAGCGAGAGGCGGCTGGCGATTCTGTTCTCTTCCATCTCTCCATCCTCACTCCTCCTTACTACTTCCTCTTTCCTCCTTGTCTCCTAGTCCCTCCTATCTTCCTTTCCTATTGGCCAACAGTGCTTTATTCATTAACCAGTATGAGAAACATATATACATAATGGCATCTCCCATCATCTCCTCTTTTCTGTCTAAATAAAAAAGAAGGGTTTTAACCTTAACATAGCAAAATATATCACACAACAGTTATCAAATAAGAATAACAGTTAACAATATTTAGTCTATTAACATTTAGCAAGACTAAAAGAAACTATTCTATCATCTATCTTATATTTGTGAATCTAAAGTCCTATATGTAACTTATCTTTAATCATAACTAAGGAAAACTATAACCATAACTATCTGTCTTCAACTCCTTCAAAGACCACAGAAGGAAAATATATAAACTTTAGAAATGACAGAGACAACTCACTGCCTAGTCACCCGAAGTTCTTTTGTAATCTTCCATCTTCAGCCCATAGGCCATAGTGTGTCTGGCAGACTCTTCAGCAAAGCAGGAAACTTAAAACTGTCTTCTTGTATTGCCAGTTTGTCAATCATTTTCCTCTGTGTCCTGCAGACTGTCTGACAGACTCTTCCATGAAGCAGGAATTCTATAGCAATGTCCATCTTGAATAAGCAGTCGCTTTTCTGTGGGTCCTGCATGTCCAGTTTATACAGCATAAAGTCAAACAGTCCAGACAAGAGCAGTATCTTGTCCAAATGGCTAGTATTGCCATACTAGAAGTAAACTCCATAACAAGTTTCTTCAATGGTCATCTTCATCTTTCTTTCTGACTCAGGTGATGTTGCCAGGAGCATTTATGTCTCACTGTCAAGAAAAACCCTAAACCATTTTAAATGCCATATTCTGTAGGTCTTTGAAAGGTTTAAAGAATGCCTATTCATCTCAAATACATCTCTGTATATCTAGAAATCCTAACTCACCTAGCTATAAGTTTTGACTATTATAGGTAGCTATCTGTACTAAATTATACATTACATTTTTAAATGAGCTATATAAACACAATACCTAAACAAAAGGAGAAATATACATATCACAAAATTGACCTTAAATTGTATCAATAAATGAAAATCTATTCCAAAGCAAAGTATCAATTTCTATGCCATAATCCCCCTTTTTACCTTTAAAAATAATTGGCTGTGGTCATTAACCATTTATAACCAAGCCCACTTAAATGAAAACAAACATTTATAAACAATATTTGGGAATTTGGGCGTCGTTCTTTCTAAACTACTTCCTGCTGATAGGGGGCGCTGTCATGGGGGAATCCTAAGAAGATGAAGAAATCCTGGCTGTAATCTGCAAGGCTGCTTTGTTCAAGCTGTTTTGAATGTAGGATCACCAGCGACTGTGTTTCAGGGAGCCTGGCTTGATCAAACCACATTAGTCTGGAAGGAATCCACAGCTTTTCATTTTCTGTGGAAACAAAAATAGAAATCCTTTTCCCCAGTAACTTGTCCTTGAACTTAAATTTTGAAGTCAAAGCATTTTTTAAAATATATAAATTGAATTAATCCAGCAGCATTTCTTTTATCAGTTGTTATTTCCTCAGCAGTCAAAAGATACAAAGACAATATAACCCCATACAGTATCCAGATTCTCTCTGAGCTTTCCATCTTTAAGTGGCTTTATTATTACTCTCTTTCTTCTATCTTTTCATTTTTTGAGACAGGGTTTCACTGTGTAACTCTTATCTGTCCTGGAATTCACTCTGCATACCAGGTTTACTTGGAATCACAGAGATCTGCTTGCCTCTGTCTCCGAGTTCTGGGATTAAAGGCGTGTGCCACCACACCCAGCTGTTCTCTGTCTTTTTAAAACCATTTTTTTTAAATTCTCTTTCTCTCCCAAGCCTACATATATTTTAGAACACACTGTAAACCTTTAGAGGTTTTTCTTAATATGAATCTGTCTTTATTGTAAATCTTTATCTTTTTCTGGCCATGAGTCTTTTATCTGGTAAACAACAACATTGTTAAAATGGAAGTCTTTGTTGTTTCTGCCGAGGTTATCAAAGATGGCGGTGGGTACTTTTACCGCCAGCAATGAAAGCTGTGGTCACTGCCCTGGTCAACGTTGCCATCCAGCAGGCATGCTGCTGGCTTGGAGATGTGGTCACTGCCATCACCATCTCTCATGCACACCAATAAATTGTTAGCAGAGTTACTTAAAAGCTGTACAGTTTTTTGCCGCTTATGCTGAGTCAGGAAAATTCCCTTAAAGGAGCTGCGCAAATATCTGCTTGTCTCTCGCAAAACAGAGTCCAACTGAGAAAAATGCTGTTAGTAAGAAGCCTTGCTTGTCTCTGTTCTTTTTTTTCTAAAACCCCTTCTTTAAGCTTTTGTTAAATTTTAAGTGGAAGTTCTTACTAGTCATGTGGGCGCCATATGTAAGGAGTATGGTTTTTCCTCCAGCGGTGCCATCTGTAAGGTGTAAGGTTTTTCCGTCCGCCGCCCGGTCTTGTCCCGCCGCCGCACCAGCCCCAAATAACACACAGAGACTCTGTATTTGATATAATTCTGTTGGCCTGTTTCTTGTTTCTTATCGGTTAGCTCTGTCTTAATTATTAATCCATTTCTATGTATTTCCACATGGTCTTACCAGCGAGAGGCAGCTGGTGATTCTGTTCTCTCCCGTCTCTCCATCATCACTCCTCCTTATGGCCTTATAATCTTTTTTTACCCCAGACAATGAATCTTACAAGGGCAGACATTGTTATGTCTTTTGTCCTTACTGCTGTACACCTGCTGCCCAGTTCCTGGCTTACATACCAGTCATGGCAACTATGCAGCAAATGCTGTTGAGTATGTGAGAAGTTAGAGAACCTGTTTTTTAGGCTCCTTGTAAATATTCCTCCATTGCTGTGACAACATATCTGAGATGAACAATTTACAAGGAGTAAATGCTGACTCACACTTGGAGAGGCTAAGTCAGCTGAGTCAGCAGGCTCCCTTGTCTGTTTTGCTTTTGAGACAGGGTCTCTCTACATATCCCTGACTGTCCTGGAACTCCACTATGTAGATCAGGCCAGCCTCAAACTCACAGAGATCTGTCTGCCTCTGCCTCCTGAATTCTGGAATTAAAAGTGTGGGCCCTCGTACCTTGCCCCCTTTTTGATTCCATCGAAAGGTAGACATGGCAGGAAGCATGTGATGGAGTGAAGCTGTTGATTTTATGGTGGCTAGGAAGCAAAAAAGAGACAGGAAGGGGGCAAGGCTCCAGCACCTCTTCAAGGCATGCTCCACTCACTCCTAGCAGGCTCCACTTCTAATTCTATTACTTCCCAGCAGCGCCATAGGTTAAGGACCAAGCAAGCCTTCAGCACACGAGCTTCTGTGGGGGACTTAAGGTACAAACCAACTGGACATAATGGTGTATGCTTTTAGTCCCAGCACTTGTGAGGCAGAGTCAGGTGAATCTCTATGAGTTTGAGGCCAGCCAGAGATAGCACAGTGAGACCCTGTACCAAAACAAACAAACAAACAAACCCATATTCCAAAAAATGCTCATGTCTCATATTAATGTAAATAGCAACAAACAGAATAAAAACTACAAGCTCTCATCTCAAAGGGGACAAGAGAGTTTATTTGGGGTATAAATATGAGCAACCAGGCCTGGAAACACAGGTTTAGGCTACCCTAAATACCAGGTTCCAACATGATAACAGTCTTGTGAAATCTTTGTAGTAACAGAGCAGAGGATGTCGGAAATCAACACACTTTCCAAATAACGTGGTGAGGTTATCAGCTGGGTGGGTGACAGCCCCTCTGTGCAGCCTCAGATGTCTTAGTTTTGGATTGGTGGAAGGTAGGTGTCTGTTTGTACATTCCCAAAAGACCCACTAGTAACGAAAGTGTTAAGTCATACCCAGAGGTGACAATAAATGGCTACCAAGGGGGCAAATCTAGCCCTGGGTAGTTTGTAATTAGGTTCTAGACCTGCAACATTCCAACCTCCCCACAGCCATTGTGGTTCTAATTAGTTGAGCAGCCTTTGAAGAATTTTTAGCATAAAGTACAGCTTCTTTTCAGGAACCTCCATTCTCATTCTCCTGGTAACACAAGCATTTCGTCCATCTCCAACAGTCCCCAGAGTTTTAACAGTTGTTCAAGTTTAACAAATGTCCAAGTTGGAAATCTAAGGTCCCAGCCAAACTTCATTGTAAATCTAAGATCCAAAGGCACGACATAAATAAACATTCTCATTCCAGAAGGGAGGAATATGGCGCCGAAAGGAAGGATCAGACAAAAGTAAGGCAAAACAAAACCCCAGCAGAGAAAACGTGAGGTCTGCCATCTCCATGGTCAGCATGCTGGACACAGTGACTTGAGCTCCAAAAGCCTTGCTAACGGCAGCCCACCTGACTGCTCCCTCAGGCTGGCTCTGTTCACTAGTTGCAGCTTCCTGGGCAGGCACTCTAGAAACATCCTGTCCATTGCATCTTCCATTGCAGCTGTGGTTTCACTCAGTGCGGCTTCATGCATTGCCCTCCTGATGGGGTGGGTGGGCACCACTTGCAGGACTCCTACCCTGCCACACATGCCTGACCTGGTCCAGGCTTTTCTTCTGAAATCTCAATGGGGAGTATTCGCTGATGTCATTATCTGCTGTGTAATGAGTTCAAAGGCAGCCTCAGCTATACAGACCTGGTCTCAAAGTGTGGTGGGGAGGGCAGGGAACAGGCTGGAGAGATGGCTCAGCTGTTAAAATTACTTGCTGTGAGATCGTGAGGATCAGCGTTCAGATCCCAGTAGGGCATCCTACATAAGCCTATAACCACAGGTCTGAGGAGAGGTGGGGAGAGGAGGATTGCCTGGTCTCGATGGCTTCTGGTTCAGATATATGCATACGAACCTCAGATTCAGACAGGCCCTCAAAGGAATAGGTGGAGTGACAGAGGACTCGTGACTTATCCTGGCTTCTATGTGTGCACAAGTGCAAGGCTCAACACACACAGATGCATATACTTACACACACACACACACACACACACACACACACACACACACACACACGCGCTCCAATGAGTAAAAATTGGGAGAAGAGACAAGTATATAGAGTGAACCTATAGTGAGTACAGATGAGAGGAGCAGAACAATGCAAAGTGGGCGAGGACCTGGCTAGGACATTCATAAGCTTATTGAATGGCTGGTTTCAAGAGGAGGAACAGTGGCTTTGGTGGAGTAGCTTTATCACTCCGGAAAGACAGGAGGGCTGCTGCTTCAGTCTGAAGAGGTTTCGTTTTGTTTGTTTACTTTTGTTGCTTTTTGAGACAGGGTTTCTCTGTGTACCCCAGCTACTCCCGTTATAGACCAGGCTGGCCTCCAACTCAGAGATCTGCCTGCCTCTGCCTCCTGAGTGCTGGGAAGCTGTTTTTAAACAGTTGCTTTCCTCCTGCCTACCCTGGTCTACTACTTACATCAGGATACAGAATTCCCTTAGGATTTTCACTTCAGAATAATAAACTCAAGTGGACAATGAGTAGTGGTCTACTGTATAAATACTAAGGAAGGGAATGTAGAAAATAGATGAGGGCTGTGAGATGGCGCAGTGAGAAAAGGCCCTTGCTATGCAAGCCTGACAATCTGAGCCTGATCCAGGGAGCCTCTGTAAAGGCGCAAAGAGAACAAGTTGTCCCCTGACTTCCACAGGTGCACCAAGGCTGAGCCCCCCCAACATTATGCATATACGTAATAATAGATAAAAAAGCAAGAATATATATCAGATTCTACATTAGACTAGTAATTAAAAATAATTTTATTTTGACTTACATGATTGAGTGATGGATACAAATACCACAAAACTGAAAGCACTTCCCCAACCAAAAGTAAAACAGAGGTGAATACAAAAGATGTGAAATTAATTATCCATGCAATATTCAAAAAGTTTCAAATCCCAAACAAACCAAACAAAAGCCCTGTAGTACCTGTGATTTGATTTTCTATAAAAGAGACATTTCACCCATTTAACAAAGACTATAGCCTATACATACTGCAACTGTACAGTGTACCTTTAAAATGAGGGATATATGCATATATATATTTACAAATATACAAAAATGTACAGGGGAACTTCACAGTTGAAATAGTATGTTGCCAGAAGCCTGGCAAATTTCACTTTAAAATGAAATGAACCCTTTTAAAAGTCTTGCTAAAACTAATATCTAATTGGTATTTTATACAAACACATCCAGAATACAGTTTAAATTGCACTCACACATATTGTTGTGATTTCTTGGCATACCCACCCCCTCCACACTTAGTAAGTGGCTGAATCTCCACCCTGGTTCTGAGCTGCTATTGAAACTACAGGGTGGTTTCTATCTCTCAAGGTCAGGCACTTCATAGTCTCCTGAACAATTTTTATAGAAGCAGTTAGGACTCAACCAAACTCCAGGTCCCCCTCTCGAAAGAACAGCACATCTTTCTAAATCTACAACTTTGAGGTTTGTATTTGTCTTGGGAAAAACAATTATGTAGGTGGAACAAGGCTGGTGCCTGGAATTCCAGCCCTGGAGGCAGAGACTGAAGAAATGTTGCAAGTCCAAGGTCAGACTGGTCTATATATGGAGCTCAGGGACAGTCAGGATTGCAATGAGACTATCTCAAGATCAAACAAAAACCAAACAAAAAGAGTGGGCTGAAGATATGATAAGAACCGGAATGTGATAAGGATGGTTCTTGTTAAAGGACAAAAGCTTAAGCTTCAAGTTTTTTTTTTTTTTTTTTGTTGTTTACTTTTAATAGTATTGGTACAATCTTAATGAAGCAGTATTTTTCAATTAATCTTTTAAACTGTGTGAATAGATGATATGGAAATTCTCAGGATGGAAAAAATGAAACAAATAGTAGGAAATACAAAAAATACTAAGATACAAAACTTAGATCTGCCTCCCTTCCCAGTTGCCTTGGGAACTCCCTGGGTAGCTGAAGATGACCTTGAAATTCGGGTCCTATTCCTCCACTTTCTGAGCACTGAGCTTATATGGGGAGCACACCCAGCCTATGTGGTGCTGGAGATGAGCCAAAACTTCATGCAAGCCAAGGAAGCACTCTACCAAGGGGGGGGGCACATCCTCAGCAATAAAACTTAGTCTATTACAACTGATCATTCTCTTGGATTCTCTAAGGAAACTTCTCTTTGAAGTTTTTTTTTTTTTTTGTGCTTTGTTTTTAAAAGTGAAAATAGGTAGCTAAGGGGCCACTGGACACTGAACCCAGTGGAAAAGTGGCAAGGCATATGTTACTACTTATCCAAATAGCACACGGAAGCACGAAGAGTTCAAGCTTACAGATGAACTTCCGAACAGGTGCGAAGAGGACTATTTTCAATTTCACAGTAAAGTAAGATGGACTTTGAAGCGCTGTCAGACACAACTACGCCGCCGCCCGGTGAGTTCTGCACATCCCTGTTCTGTGGGCCAAGGAAAATTAGACAGCACAGCGCAATCGGACTTTGAAATCTCTACGCCGGCAAAGCGGCAGCACCCTGCAAGTTCCAGGTGCTGTCTGTCTGGCCACAGCACAGCACCCTCTTGACCGCAAGGGCCAGGTGTCAGGACAGCAGTCAGGCAGTGCTGAAGTGTAATTTAAAAGGCCGTGGCAACTTCGGTTCCATGACGACCTCCGACTTTAACACAGTCTCGGGGAATTTGTCTAACTGTTCATACGCCAGCCGTCCGTCTTCTCCTGGATAGGGAACATTTAAACATGAACTTAATTTCTTTATACATCACACAGGGCAGAGTGGGGGAGCTATGCTATTGCTACATTTTTCTCACAGTTCCTGGGGATTGGACCCAGGGCCTCATGCCCATCGACCAAACACTTTCCCACTGACCTACACCCTCAGCCTTCTTTTGCTATCTTAGCTAGTTCCTAGGTTAAGAAGAAGTTGTTTTATTATTCTTAATATTGTTATAGGTTTCTAGGCAATGCTTAGAAGAACCAAGAACTCTTGAGTCAACGTTAGTGACCAGATGAAAGACAAAGCACACGTCCATACCATCTGCTGCCAACTGCACATAAGAGATTAATTTTTGTTTAGTGCATTAGGGATTTCAGTAAGGCTTATCCTTGACCTCAGTGCATTGAATCTCCATGTAACTTGAATATATTCTATATTGATTTAGTTACACTATATCATACACACACACACACACACATATCATTATGCATTATAACATTATGTATGTCTACATGACTAGAGGTAAAAGTTAATTTTTAAAAGTTAGGCTTTCAGGCTTTAGATAAAAATTAGTCTTTACCCCTGTGGTAGTTTGAATGTAATTGGCCCCTACAAGCTCATAGGGAATGGTACTATTGGGAGGTGTGGCTTTGTTGGAATAGGTGTGGCCTTTTTTGGAGGAAGTGTGTCACTGTGGAGATGGGTTGTGGAGATGGGCTTTGAGGTCTCACTTATGCTCAAGCCACACCCAGTATCTCAGTTCACTTCCTGTTGCCTTTGGGCCAAGATGTAGACTTCTCAGCTCCTCTTCCTGTACTATATCTCATCACACTCCCAGATGCCATGTCCTTCCATGATGACAATGTACTAAATAAACCTCTGAAACTACAAGCCGCCATCTCAATATTTTCCTTTATAAGAGTTGCTGTGATCATGGTGTCTCTTCACAGCATCAGAAACCCTAGCGAAGTTAATCCCCTAAACACACAGTGCTCTTCCAGGCAATGGATCATTCAGTCTTGTTTATAGCTGCACCTCTTGTTTATTTAGTTATTATGCATGTGGGTGTATGTGGGTGCATGTGGGTGTATGTGGGTGTATGTGGCTGCATGTGGGTGTATGTGCATCACCACATGCACGTGGAGGACAGCATTCTGGTCCCTCTTGTTTCAACCGCATTGCATACTCCACACTACATACTCCACTCTAGCTGGTCTTTGAGCGTCTGAGTGAGTCTTTTGCCTCCGTCTCTCATCTCACTGTAGGATGCTGTTATTACAGATGTGTGTGCTTCTAGCTTTTTAAATGGGTTCTGAGGACTAAGTTTATGTTGTCAGAAGTGTGCAGCTAGCATTTCACCTACTGAGCCATCTCTCTGACTCTCATAGCAACATCTTATATATCTAACATTTTGAAAATAAATTTTGTTACTATTTTTTAAAAAAAGCTGATTAAAATATAGGCATATGAGGGCTGGGCATGAGCCAGGGATAATGTTTATATTACAGAGAGAGTCAAAAGACTGTCTTGGCTACATTGAGAGGCTGTCATAAGAGAATAAAGCCAGGAGTGCTCGTGTAGGCCTATAATCCTACCTACACAAGAATCAGAGACAGAAGGATCACTACCACTTCAAGCAAAACATGGACAACTCAGTGAAATCCTGTCTCAGAATAAAATGTTTTAAAGGGGGATGTTTATGTAACCCATTTGTAGCAAGCAGGACACTGTGGGTTCAATCCCTAGTTCTCAAAAAAAGAAAAAGAGTAAATTTGCTTATCACAATATCTTAAATCTCCAGAGTTCTCTTGTTCTTTTGAAAGGGGAAAATGAAGCATAGAGACAGATAAGATGCAGCTTTCTCAGTGAGACAACGTGCGATTTAATCAGCCGTGCATAGCTCCTTCATGAGGAGGAGAACGTAGGTCAACAAAACATTGGGAATATACTAGCATGAGTGGTTTTGGAGAAGGACAGAGCCTCAAAATAAAGCTAAAGTTCTCTATGAGTGCCACCCCCAGCACAGGTTAAACATCCGTAATCCAAAACTCCCAATCCAAAATGCTTCAATGTCCAGATCCCTGAGCACTGGTAAGACTCCGCAAGTGGGAGCCTTATACCCCTAGGTCCCGATAGGCTGTCTGTGAATTTAAAATGGTACACAAGATTGCCTTTATTACACATAATTTTCAGATTTAAACTTGGACTTCACTCCTAAGATATCTCATGTATATGCAAATACCCAATTTTTAAAAAGGCAACACACTGAAACATTTTTGGTTAAATAATTTGGGATGAGGGACGTGAACCTTTATTATTACAGCGACAAAAGCAGAGCTGCCCCTCAGGACATCTAGCTAATACCTAGCTGTCAGCTATTTCATGGCCTGGAGATACAGGCAGAGTTTTGGAGGACAGAAAGCCTGGATGTGGGGAGTCACAGGCCCCACGGGCTGTTCTGGCAAAGCCAAGGCCACTGGTAAACATGTTTGCCACTAAGCTTGGTAACTTGAGTTCAATCCCTTTGATTTACATGCTAGAAGTATCTTCACATAGATGCCCTGACAGGCATGCCCCCAACACAGATACATTCTCACATACAAAATAAATCAATGTTAAAAAAAAAAAAGAGGGTCTCTCAGACAGCAAAGGTTACTAGGTTGAATTGAATGCACACTAGTTGGTGAGGAGCTGTGGCTTGGTCCTCTCAGTGTTCATCATGACTCTAGCCCTTTGTCACAGGGTGTCTTATCCATTGCCATTGGGAATACTGAATTTAGGCTTGTGTGTGAGAAAAGTACACCAGTATTTGTGCATCAGGGTCAAGGAAGAGTCACAACATTGAGTTTGGGGAGGTGGGGTCTTCCAACTCTACTGCATACTATAACCACCCAGAAGGCTTTAAAATCCCAGTGCAGGGCCCCCTTGGAGACCTCAGGAAGCAGCCGCATTGGGTGCAGCAGAGGCATGGTGACATTAGGCTTCCCTGGAGAGTAGGGCATGCAGCAAGTGGAGACGCCTGAACCCTGCCTGGATGGTGAGAGCAGCGTGAAAAGACTGATAGAGAAGCAGAGGTGGTAATCATTGTTGGAGATGCAGCAGGGAGTGCAGCTAAGCGAGTCTTGGGGCACAGGCCATGGGATACCCCTCCTCAGTTTACCATGGAAAGGGAGACATGGAAAGGGAGCTTTCCAAACAGCTGGCTATTGTTTACCTTTTTAAACCTTCATTGTCATTTCAGAACCCCGAGGGATAAAGGACTTTAAGCCACTAATACCCTGGGTATGTTTTAGAGAATTAAATAACTTCTATATCTAAAACAGCCACACAATAACCATTTTATCCTTTAAGCAAACACAGGCTAGCCTCGCTTCCTCTGCAAACAATGGTGTATTCAACAGCAGCGATAGTACTTATTAATCCCATAGCTATAAGAAAGAAGGTCTCAGAATAAATGGGATTTTCATGGTGGTTATAAGAACCATGAGTCTTCTTTACATGATGAAGATGTATTGTCAAACCAGAGTGCCTTTTTTTCCTGGAGACATTGGCAGGATTAGGCTTAAAGGCTTTTAGAGGAGCATTTTAGACTTTAGAGTGTGACTATAGTAAAGTTTTCTATAACTCTCCCTTCTTCCTGTCCCTCTCCCTCTTCCTCCTCCTCTCCGTGTGTATATGTGTAGATAGGGACTTTGTAGACCACACTGGCTTGGAACTCAATAGGGAGTCCAGGCTGGTTCCAAACTTGTGACAAGCCTCCTGCCTCAACCTCTGAAGGGCTTGGATTACAGCTGTGAGCTACCAGCAAAACTGACTATTTTATGCAGAGTTAAGAAAGGTTTTCCTGTTGGCTGAGGATGGTGGCTCAGTTGATAGACCTAACACTAACAAGGTCCTGGATTTGATCATTAGCACCAAATACATCAGCGGCTGTGTCACAGACCTGTAACGCTGGCATTTGGGAGTGGAGGCAGGAGGAGCAGTTCAAGACCATTTTTAGGGTACGTAGTGAGTTCAAGGCTAACCTGGGATACATGAGACCTTGTCTTTCAAAAAAGGAGAAAGAAAAGAAAAATCGTTGTCATCCTTATCCTCCCAAGTCTACCCAAAAGAAGCAAAAAAGGCACAAACCTTCACAAAATAAAGAGGGGAGGGGCTCTCTGGATATCCCAGAATGAAATAGTGCCAGGTGAGAATAGGACAGCAGGTAATCAGAGGCCACGGAGAGGCTGAGGCATTTGGGTTACACAGCATTCACTGTAGAGGTCAGGTACACTGACTTTGGTGTGTCATCCTCACACTGGCAGTCACGACTGGATTTCTAGAGTTCCTATTTGCCTAAGCTGTCCTTGAACCTGAGGTGATTCTCCTGCCTCAGCCTCTTCAGTGTTGGGGTTACAGGCAAGAGCCACCATTCTCAAATCATAGTGTTGACTCTAAACAGGGCATAGACTGATGAAGTCTTGGAGATAACAAGGGAGAAAAGACCCCGATTCTTGTGCAGAGAGAAAAAGGGGCATGGCAAGATCTGGACACAAGTGATTTCTCCTGTTCTAGGAGGAGTGTGCACATCCAAGGGGAAAGTGGACAAAGCAGGGGACAAGAAACTTCCTTTCAGTTCCCAGGAGAATATCAGAAGTAAGCAAACATATAAAAAAACCAACCAACCAACCAACCAACCAACCAACCAACCAACCAACCAACCAAACTCACCAAGAGACAAGAGGGTCTCCGAGGCCACATTTCTGATTTCTTCAGTGTCAGACTGACACAGTGTCACTAGCATTTTAATGCTTTCGGTGGCCTGCCAGGGAAGACAGATTAGTGTCTGACACTTACACCCAGTCTTCCAGGAGACTAAACAGCTAATTCCTTAAGCTGTAGCCCGCTGAGTCCAAAATTACCCCCATTTTAGAACTCTTGTGCTTGCATTGAAACACCATGTTGTGTGGAATCCTTTTCTTGAGTTGGGATTGGTTTAGAAAAAGGGTTTCTGTTCCCAGAAGGGACTGTATCTTCTGGGAGAAAAGGAATAGAGCAGGGATGTGTCATGCACATCTGGGAATATGCTCAGGTTAAAACAAGTCAGGTAGAGCCCAAATAGACTGCAGCTCTATGTGTCTATCTGTGTGAAGTCTATAGCAGAGACACTCAGCCATGATGAGTCACAGCACACCAGGAGAGTGCCCAAATAAATACTTAACCAATGGGGACATTTTTTGGGGGCAGGGATGGTTGGGTCACTTGACGGTAATTTTCTAACCAAGTAACAAGGAAGACAAAATTTCCCATGGTTGTTTTTCTTCACAGATCATTAACTTTTCCTTTTATGGCATTAATCCCTTGTTTTCATGTCCCCTCAGGTCTGCTCCTTGTCCCATGTGCCCATCTAAGGTTTTAGTAAGCATTAAGGTGTGGCTCTCTCATTCCTTTTCCTGGGTCCCCTCCTAATGTTTTTGTGGTAAATGCAGGTCACACACAAATTCTAGCCCGTCAAAAGACACACTCCCATTGGAAATCTGCAGCCTTTGTTTCCTTGTGTCTGCATTTGGCCCTCTCCTAGCTCACTAATGCCTCCTCTAGCATGTTAGTGACCATTGCTCAGCAGTCCGGTGCATCCAACATACAGCCTGCTGTCCTTGAGTGCCTGAGACTAACGGTGGAGCCTGTTTTTTTTTTTTTTTTTTTTTTAAACTTAGCTGTGAACTTTGTAGATAATGGCTTCACGTCATGATATCAAAGTCTGGACATTCCTGCGAACTAATTTCAGGAGAAAGGATCTGAGAACTCAGTGGCGAACTGAGCCTTCAGTGCAGGCTTTATTTTCCGATGCTAATTTATACACCATAAACACTGGGGAAATCACCGTATCAGCTCTTTTGGGGGTTAAGATAATTTCTTACATTGACCCCCAAGTCACATGGCTCTTGTGGGCAGTGCTAAACAGCAATTATTTTCTACTTGGTGATGTTAACAAATCCTGTGTAGTCATTGTTCTTTGGGGAAAAGGTCCTTGATTATGCAGCTCCAAGGATATGAGAGACACTGCTACAAGAGGGGCTTCGAATATGGGAAGAATCTGATCTATCCACATGGCATGACTTCCCTCTAAATTTTCCAGACTCGACTGTTCTAGTGTTGACCAGGGATAGGGTCTCTGAGTCTCCATAGGAGTATGGGCCTTGGAGTTTGAGCAAGGGTGTGGGGCTCTGGTCATGGACAAGGGTGTGAGACTCTGGGCATGGACAGGCTGAGGGGCTTTGATTGTGGACTGCATGGGACTGTGGGGCTCGGGACTGGGTTTTACCTCCAGGCTCTTTAGGGCCAGGCATGCTGCCTTCTGTAGCTGGAGATTGGTCTTTGTTAGTGCTTCACAATAATAGAGCAACGCCTGAAAGGGAAGGAGAGATGCTGTTAGACATTTTCAACTGTTTGTCATTCAAATAGTATGTAAGACAGGGAACAAAGGAAGGTAATTGGGGTGGGGGGAATGTGGGGAGGCATGTGAGGGGACCAGTAGGAAGCATTGGAACTCATGGAAAATGGCTGGGCAGTTGGCAAAGCTACAGAGGCAAATCCCAGAGGACTGTGTGTCCTGAGGATTGCATGCTGTTATTGAGCATAGCTCTGATTGTTGCCTTCATGGTCTCCAAATCCTTCATACTCTATGGGCTGTAGGAAAACTCTCAAAGGCTTTATATATCCTTACTGGGCAGTGTTATTGGTACTTACAATAATAGCTATTGACTTGTTCCAAGCATTGCTGCTGGAGCAGATTAATGAGTCAACTACCATGCTTAGAAAGAATTTAGATTGTTAGTAAAGTTAGGTTAAAGTGTTTTTGCTAATGGCTTTGAGGCAGAAAATTGTGGGGAACAATTTAAAGTTTAGAAAGGCACATAGTTGAGTGAGGGACTCATTGAGGTCAAGAAACAAGAAACAATGGCAGCCTGACTATTGCTGGCTGATGTACCTTTTTTGCTAGGATGGGTTGGTGATTAAAGGTGATAATTAATTCCTTGTACCCATTTCTGCTCTCAGCTTCCTGATATAAAAAACTGTTGATGAGTGGGTATGATCCCTAAAGATTTAAAGTAGAGCTGACTGGTTGCTTTATATATATAAAAGTTTATATTTTTAATAAACTTAATTTGTGGATACTTTAAATTTTTTTGTGAAATTAACTTTTGTGAAATTAATTAAAAATGATTGATCCTTTCTTTGCAATGGCAAAATATAGCCCGCCAGCAAAAGAACTGGCTGAGAAAAATACCTTGTTTGCTTACACTCTGTTAATCTATAACAAGTTGCTTGGGTATGAATGTATATGGGTTCTTGGGACAACTTGTTTTTCACCCGTAATATGTAATTATGTAAGGGATATGGAAAACATGTTGTTTTTACTTGTATTCATTGGGATATATAAGCTGTAAGGGCAAAAATAAAGACACAGGAGAAAGAAAATACCAGGAAAGATATAGAAAGAAGACATCAGGAAGTAGCTGGAAGGAAGACATCAGGAGAGACAGAAGGAAAACATCAGGGTGGAAGAACAGAACAGAAAAGCAATGAGAGTAGAACAAGAAACAGAAAGACCAATAAAATAAAGAACCAAGCTTTGGGCCTCAGAGAAGTCTTCATGTGTCTGTTTGTCTGTCCAGTGGTTCACCTGCTCTGAATTTCCTCTTCACTTTCTCTGACCTGCTGAAGGCTTGCCATTCATTAGCAACCTAAGTGAGATCCCGACATGTTGGAGATGTGTGTGTGTGTGTGTGTGTGTGTGTCCTTTTTTTTTTTTTTTTTTTTTTTTTTTTTACTGTTTTACTCCCTCAGATAGAAAAGTCAATTGAGTGATTAGTTCTCTGACTCTGTGGACCCCCTGCAATTCCTGAGCTGCTAAAGGTTGGTCCTCACGGCAGCAATAGGAGAACATACAATATCTTCTTTCATATGTGATATACAGATTTTAATTTCTAAAAAAAAATCCCCTTTTGTTTTATTTGTATGGGTGCTTTGCCTGTGTGTATATCTGAGCACCATGTGCATTCAGAGACTGCAAAATTGCTGCAAATTTGAGGCCAATCTGGTCTGCATGATGAGTTTCAAGCCAGCATGGCCTACATCAAAAGTTCCAAGCTAGGCACGGTTCTATAGTAAGACTCTGTTTCAAATATTTAAAAGTCCAGGGCTGGAGAGATGACTCAGAGGTTACGAACATGGGTTACTCTTCCAAGGCACCCAGGTTTGGTTCCAAGCACCCACACAACAGTTCACAATTGACTGTAATTTCAGTCCCAAGGGATCCGGTGCCCCCCACCAAAGGACCAGGGAATATCATGAAAAGGGAAACAGATAGGAATGGACGAGTTGGAAGACAGGGAGAAGGCTACAAGATGCTATCTTCAGGGCATGACACAGCTACTGTGTACATGATCTTGCAGCAGCTGGGTGACTGTACTAGGCAGGAACAAGACAGGGCCTGCTGTATGGACTGGCGAGGAGCATGTAGGGACCCTATCTCTTGCCTAATGGTTACTGATGAATTCTGGGGGAGAGTTATTACCTTTAACAGTTTTCTGAATGGTGGATCTACTAGGTTGCAATGGGCATACATATGGCCCTGGTTAAACACAATGGATCAAAGAAAGAAACAATGTGGGAAAGTGACCTGTGGGAGGAGGTAGATATGACAGAGGTGGGAGGAGCTAAGACAAGGTGGGGGTGAGAGTACATAGAATGTATTATATGTGCACTAAGTTATCAAAGAACAAATTTAGCAATAAAAATGAAAAAACAATGTTACCCATTTTTTTTTTGTATTCTAAAACTAATAAAAAGTACAAAGATACTAGTTAAAAATATATGTATAAAAATATAAAAAATTACTACCTGAGATAAACTATAGCATGGCCTTTCACAGTGTTCAGGGTAAGGGAAAAAATATCACAAATTCTCACAAGTTTATTCAGAGTTAATTGGTGTATTTTACCCGATTGTAGATTCAGGGTTGGAAGATATGAAATAATAATTATAGATTTTAGTTTAGGGATCAGTTTTTTTTCCCCTTTGTTGGTTTTTATTTTAAAACCATACTACTTTTGCTTTTAATTTTAAAAATTAGGTGCATCTCTAGAGTGGAGGTCAAAAACCGAAGGCAAGGTGTGATGCTCAGATCCACCTCCAGGGTTCCCACCTCCTCACACACCCACCACTTCTACGGATTGGGAAGCTCTGAACTCTTCCTTCACAGTCATTTTGAGATATATCAGAAATTGTTGTGATGCTAGCAGCCTTAGTAACAATTTGGTAGCTCCATTCCAGGCCCACCCTGAATTCTCAGCAATCCTCCAGAGTGCCAGGATTAGAGCCCAGTTGTATGTTAACGGTAAATGACAGTTAAGCCTGTCAGTTAAGCTTGATATTCATGACTTAGCATCCTACCTTTTCTCTGAAGTGCTCGTTTTTGGAGGCTGCTGCCAAGTAGAGTGTCACAGCCTCACTGACCTCATTATCATCTCTGGTGAGCAGCAGAGCTAGGGTCCTGAGGACTTCCTGTTGGGCAGGGAGGTTGCTGGGGGTGAAGTTGCTCATAGTCTGTAGAAGTTTCTCATCTCTCAGTGACTGCAGAGTCTGCACCATGGCAACTGGAAGGTGAGGAACCAGAGCTCATGTTCTGATAGTACAGTGGCATGTTTGTGGAGAATGCAAGCATTTCATTTATGTTTTCAGTAAAAACATATGCATAACAGACCCAAGTGTACATAAAAACATAGTCTATGATAGTGAGAAAAGGTCAATAATTTAAATAATTATGATGAGATGAGGGCAAATTGTAGAAAAAAAATATAAAGTTGAATTTCTACCTTAAAATGGTGGCAAAAATATATAGCTTTCTTTTTATGAGAACTCATATAGCCAAGACCTGCCTTGAACTTTCCATGCAGTAAAGGATAACCTGATACTCCTGCCTCTTACTCCCAAATGCTGTGGTTATAGGCCTTCATCACCCAGTACCACACAGATGATATTAAACAGTCAAATGTAAAAATATACAATGGAGAAAATAAAAGAAACATTATCTTCCACCTTCTTAATATTCATAGTAAACACTGTCTTTCAGTTAAAACCATATGCCAAAAACCTAATCCTAGGTGAATGGTCAGGACTGGAAGGGGAATGCCACTTAGTTGATAGGAATCTAGAGATAATATGAACTATTTTTGAGTTCCACTGGGACAAACTGACCATGTTCTGTGAATATGGAGTGGAGTCTAACCCCTAACTAGATATCCAGCAAGGATATCTCTTGGTCTCTAAAACATAACAATGAGACTGTGTCTATTCAGTAACATGGGAAACAGACAGGAAAGAAAAAAAAGCCAAAAGTCCAAATATAAGGGCAATAGAAAACCAATAAAATGCTTTAAAATATTGATATTTAACAGCACGAAGTTAAAAACAAGATATGATACTTTATAAGGAATAATCACATTGGGGACATTAGCTCAGAGTGCAGTGCTTGTCTGGTATGGGGGTCCTGGGTTTAATCCCCTACTACTGCAAAAACAAACAAGCACACAAAAAACAAAAACTCCAGTCTAAGAAAGATACAATTTTGAAATCTAAAACCATGCATGTTCAAATGAAAAATTAAAGTGTAAAAGTAGGGGAAAGAGAGTTGAATATGTATTTTCTATTTTCCAAACTTTCTGTAATGTAAAAACTATTCACTTTATAATAAAAGGAAAAAAAGACATTTAAAACTAAGGGAAGGAATAAGGGAAGGTTTGGGATTGTAGCCCAGTTGGTAGAGCCTTGCACATACAAAGTGAATGTGGGTTCAGTCTCCAATATCACATAAACTGGGCATGATGGCATACACCTGTAATCTTAGAACCTGGGAGATAGAGGCAGGAGGGTCAGAAGTTCAAGATCATCCCTGGCTACATAGTAAGATTGAGGCCAGTCTGGGCTAGAGACCTTATCTAAAACAAAAATAAACAAAAACAAGGGCTGGAAAGATGACTCAGCCTTAGGAACACAAATTGCTTTTGCATAGAATCAGAGAATTTCATTCTCAGCATCCAGGTGGAAAGGCTCACACCCTTTAAAACACCAGCTTTGGGGGTACAAAGCCCTATTCTGGTCTCTGTGGGCACTGCACACACATGCACAAACTCACAGACGACACATACATGCATAATTTAAGAAAAAAAAGTTTAAACAAAACAAAGATAAAATCAACCAATCAACCAAACAAACCCAAGCAAAAAACAATGGAAAACAGAGATGGCTTAAAAATTAAGAGCACTGGCTGTTCTTCCAGAGGTTCTGAGTTCAATTCCCAACAACCACATGATTGCTCACAACCATTTGTAATGAGATCTAGTGCCCTCTTCTGATGTGCAGGCACACATGCAGGCAAAACACTGTATACGTAACAAATAAATTAATTAATTAAAAAAAAATAACTAAAAAACCTAAACCAAACAAAAAAGGAAAACCAAAAAAAAAAAAAAAAAAAAAAAAAAAAAACAACCACAAAATTTCCCAAAGGTTAAAAAGTCCCCCAACCCACTGTCATCCCTCAATCCTACTGCTGAATGGGTGAGTTGTGTCAAGGTCTATCACTAAGAGTTGGAACTATGAACTGCCACACTAAGCCCTGAGTAATTCATATATATGACTAGAAAACTGATCTACCCTTGGCAAGCCTAGTATCACATGTATACCATGAGGCATTTCATCTGTAAGACAGAGTCTCCCTGACCTGGTCTTTGTGCCAGGCATATCACCTGCAAGGCTTTCTCCCAGAGCACATGTGTCCCATGCTGGGCAGAAATGTCTCCTTCACAATGCCAAACAACATTGATGCAGGATTTAATGTTCTGGAAAGAGCAGAACTAACCTGGATCTGAGCCAGACAAGTTGCTGCTCTGTGGTGCTGTACCAGACGCTGCCTGGTCCCAGAGAACACACTATTCCTCCTGTCCCTTTAGCCTGGATTGAGCATAGATCTGAGAGCCAGAAACTAGCCCCCTGCCCAATATCTTCTGGTTTCCTGAAGAGAGTGGTCCCTCCAATTCAAATACGATATATACAATATTTGAAGTGCCGGGTGAAAGGGTTGGACTAAGCTTGCCACACCCCTAGTCAACCCTTTCACCTTCCTTAAAGGGGCAGCCTATCGTACTCTCTATCTTTTCTCAATTCCCTTCCCACTGTCTTACTCCAGTTTTCACGTGGAATCCATTTCTGTCTGTTCGGAATAAGAATCCTACCACAAAGGCAATCTGAAATAGCACTGCAAATAGGCTGAGCAAGGAAGGAAGGAACAGCAATGAGATCTCAAGTCACCTGCCAATTTCCTGTTTAGCTAACCCCTGCTGGGGACCAGTGTGCTTAGTGAGATCCTGTTCCAATACCAGGAAGTTTACTACAGTTAAAGGTCCAGAAGTCACTGAAAAGGCAGCTCTACTACCATGGAGGTCATCCTGAGTAACAAGACCAGAGATGATGCCAGACCGAGACACTACTACATCATGACAGGAGACCATATCCTACCTTGCCTGGCCAGCTGGCTCAGGTAAGTCTCCAGGTCACTCACACCATGGCTGGTAAAGAAGCTGTAATACTGGAACACAGTGATGACTTCCGAGGAGAGGCTGGAGGGGAAGAAGAGGCTCAGAGCGGTCCAGGATTTGGGACACCAGGGTTCTAAACACTGGGAAATAAAAGACAAAGTGACTTAAGGAACATGGCCATTTACTCATCCTTCCATCCATCCATTCACTCAGCCCTTCATCTATCGTTTATCATGGTATTTCATGATGAATGTGATAAACACTACACTATGGAAAATGTGACTATCATAGTACTTGTATGCTCATTTGTTCATCATGGTACTAATATTCCTTAACTTTTTTTATCATGGTACTTACATTCATCTTTAACATGGAGCTTGTTATTTATGCACTTACTTAAGCTATTTACTATTATTTATTTTTATGTGTATGGGTGCCTTGCTGGCATATATATCTGTGTACTATGTGTGTGCTCAGTGCCCAAGGAGGCCAGGAGAGGAAATTAGATACTCTGGGATTGGGAGTTACAGACAGTTGTGAGCTGTCATGTATATACTGGGAATTGAACCGAGGTCCTATGGAAGAAAAACAAGTGATTTTAACTGCTGAGCTGGCGCTCTAGCCTCATTTACCTTTTATTATGGTGCTCACATTCATTCATTCATTTATTTCCTTACCTTTTATCACATTTTTATTATGATATTTATATTCACTAATTTATTCACTCACCTTTTATCATAGTAGTATGGGAAAGTGCTTAAAGTGAGCTAACCTTCAGTGTACAGCCAGATAGGGTGGCTTCCCCATTTTCCAGACTCACATGATACCCTGCAAGTCAGGATGTAGAAGATGACCAGCATCCCTTCAGCTATTCTTAGGGCCCTTCCTGTTGGGAGCTACTCAGCCTTTCCAAGAGGAAACAAATAACTTGAATTCCATTTTGTTTTTGTTTCTGAGGCATCACGTAGCCCAGGCTGATGTCCAGTTTGCCATGTACCCAAGGCTAGCCTTATCTCCCCGATCTTCCTGCCTCATCTCCCAAGTGTTACAATTATAGATGTTCGGGCTCATCATGCCTGGCTTTGTAACTTGAGTTTTATCAACATAAGTGAGCTTTCCCTGCTCTTGAACTTTCATGCCAACAAAATACACAGTTTGTACTTTTCATGCCTGGTTTATTTTACTCAACATAGACTCTATGAGACTCACCCATACTATAGCCTGTAATAGCAATCGAGTCTCTGATATCATTGATCTGTGTTATCATTGTGTTAGAGTATCTCCATTTTCACATAGCATTTGAGTGGTCACCGACTTCTGGCTAAGTTGTGACTAAAGCTGTGACTCTTCTTACACAGACAGGAGTGCTTAGAGAAAACCATTCCTCTTCATGTATTTAAGAGTAGAAATACTGGCTCATACTGTAGTCACAGACTAGGATTCCATAGAAACATCCTAGTCTTCAAAAGTCACTGTACCATCTGACACTTTTACATTGGAGGCACTTCATGGAAAAAAGCTACTGTTGGCCCTCTTTGCCTATGGCTCCTACATCTATGAATCTAAGCAACTGGAGACCAAGAACACCCAGGGGGGAAAAGCACATCTATATTGAACATGGAGGGACTTCTAAACCCAGTCACTCCCCAAACGATGTAATCTATCAACCATTTACTTGGTGTTTACCTAACCAAGTATTATAAGCCATCTGGGGTACAGAGGAGGAAGCATGGAGGTTATATACCCAGACTGGTATAAGCAAGGGATGTAAGCAAACACAAGCTCAGTCATGCATGGCAGGTTCCAGAACCATTCATTCACCCACAGACACCAAATGACAAGTGTACAAACATGAGTAACAATATAGACATAGAAGACATGGACATTGTGGATCGAGTATGAAATGTCTCCCACAGGCTCAAGTGTTACTTGCTCCTCAGCTGGTGGTGCTGTTTGGGAGGCTATGGAAACATTGGAATCAGGTGGTGCTGTTTGGGAGACTATGGAAGCACTGGAATCAGCTGGTTAACTGGCTGACATGGCCTGGGGTGAGCCTTTGGGGTGGGGAGCTCTCACCACCTTGGACCAACCTGCTTCTGCGGCAATTTCTTCCCTGCCAGGATGGACTGTATCTCCTGAAATGTGATCAAAATATGCCTCTCCTTCTTAAGCAGTTTCTGCCTAGTGTTTTGTCACAGCAGAAAAAAAAAAAATGCCACCGTTGGCATCCTGCATGTTTGGCACCTTTTTTTTTTCTTTTCTAATAGTCTAGATGTCTAGCTCATCTTTTCCTAGGAGAGCATGCATTTCTTTTTCAAGACTGGTCTTTTTATGTGCCCCTCACCACTCAGGTTATGGAGGAGGAGTCTGTTTGTACCTGGTTCTGCCAGTCCTGGGTATTCCTTATTGATTGTTCTGGCGGCTGGCCTCCAGCTGTTTGATCACTCTGTCAGCTGAGCTGTGGTAGACCCCAATTGGGCTGCAGCATTTGGTCCAGAAAGACAGTAAAGATAGCTTTTTGTGGAATTCTGGTATGGCTGGAAAAGAATAGGATGTTGATGAAAAAGATGAAGGTGGCTACGTGGGTGGGGTGGGCAAGGTGTCCCCAAGAATAATTTAGCTTTTCTTTTGTGTTTTGTTTTGTTTTCTCTGTGAAACAATCCTGGCTATCCTGGAACTCATTCTGCAGACCAGGTTGGCCTTGAGCTGATAGAGATCGGCCTGCCTCTGCCTCACGAGTGATGGCATTAAAGGCATGCACTACCACCGCCTGGCTTTCTCTTTTGTGTTTGTCACAGATTGTACTTTTATTTTTAAATACTTTAATTAATGTAATTAATTAATTGTCTCAGACTAGGGTCTCATGTAACCCATTTTGGCCCTCAAACAAAGGATAACCTTGAACTCCCAATCTTCTTGTCTACCAGCAGGCAGTTTTCCCTTTCCTTCTTTCCTTCTGTAAACATTTGAGGTGTGTGTGTGTGTGTATTTGTGTGTCTGTTTGTGTGTGTATGTTACTGGGGGATTGGATCCTAGGAGCCCATAAATGCTCTACTACTGAGTTGTATCTCCAGCCATCATTTTCCTATTGATTTTGAAATATGGTTTTGCCCAGGCTAACTTTAACCTCCCTCTATAGCACAAGTTGGCCTTGAATTGGCCATCCTCCTGCCTCAGTCTCCCAAGTAGATAAGAACAGATATATCAACACAGTCATTAAGACTGTAGTTTTCAGTTGGAACTACTACAAGACTCTTGGGGATTGGTAGGTGGTCCTCCCTGGCTAGCAAAGAGAACACAGTGAATGCTTAGTTGTTTGCTCTTAAGGACAGAAGGCTGCTCTTCCCTTGGGAGACCACACTTAATGCCTGTGATCAGCATGACCAGGATCATCAGGATCAGTGATTTCAGGGGAAGCCCTCAGAGGGCCTGGAACAAAGCAGGGTTTGCTGGAGGAGCCTCTCCCCCCCCGCCCCCCAGGTTTTAGGCCAGACTGAGCAAACAGCACAGCAGCAGGGGTATGTGCTCACAGTCATACTTGTGGATGACCATGATCAGGAAGAGCCTGGGACACAGGCCATTTGCAGCCTGAGTGTCCGCCAGTCTCACACCTTTTGGACATCTGCCAAGTTCATGTACTTATAGCAGAAAGAGACAGAGCTTTGGGCTCTGTGGCAGATTACCCAGAAGTCTGTATTTCCATTATACGTGATGCGAAAGACGAGCCCGAGCCCTTGCCTTTATCAAGGAGCCCAGTGGTCAGATCACAAAAAGGCAAGGACATCTTCCCCATGCCAAGTTCTGCTTTTGGAACTGAGGAATAGTACAATTGGTAAAATGCTTGCCTTGAAAGCACAAGGACCTGCGTTTGAGCCCCAGAACAATTAGAAAACTTGTGACATAGTACTTGTAACTTTAGTGCTGGGGAGGTGGGTCAGAAGGATCCTTGCAGCTTGCTTGCTGGCCAGCTAGCCTAGTCTACTTGGTGAGTTCCAGGCCAGTGAGAGATCCTGTTTCAAAAACCTAAAGAATGATACCCGGGGGCTCAGAGGTTAAGAACACTGGCAGCTCTTCCAGAGATTCAGAGTTCAATTTCCAGCAATCACATGGTGGCTCACATCCATTTATAATGAGATCTGATGCTCTCTTCTGGCTTGCAAGAATACATGCATGCAGAACCCTAAATAAACAGTCAGCGAGAAAAAGAGAGAGACTCTGATATCTGAAGTTGATCTCTGGTCTTCATACACATCGCACCCTCCCCCTAAAGTGCAGCTTCCCACACACTCTTAGAGCCAGACTGCTCTCTAGATCACGGAGTCCAGTGCAGCCTCTCTTCCACAGCAGTGTGTGGAAACACCTCCTGTGCAACAGCGGTCCACGAGTTAGGAACAATTCGGATTACCTGTTCTAAAAGGCAATCTTGGCAATAGAAAATGTCTGAGAAGCTCTGTCTGGAGGTGGGTGCCTTTTCTGTGTGTGGAGGTTTTTTTTTTTTTTTTTTTTTTTTTTTTGTTTGTTTGTTTTTGTCTGCTGGAGTCCAGGGAGCAGGGTGTGCTTTGGTTCCAGAGACAGCCTGCAGGTGGCGCGCTTACCTTCCACCACAGAGGTGATGTTCCCGAGGTTTTCGTCGCTCACAGCTGCCAGCTTCTCCATCACCAGCACCTGCCTTGATAGCTTCCTCCAGGAGACTTCTTGCTGAAAGGGGATTTTGCTGGAGAAGATGATTTGCTGACAAGACTAATAAAAGCCTTTTCGATGATGTTGAGGGGCAGTGACCTAGCCTCTCCCGCGCCCTTCCTGAAGCAGTTGCGCAGGCTCACCTCTGCAACACTTTTGTCCCAGCCTGACAGTGTTCCTCATTCTCTGCCAGTTCATGACATCATATCTGTTTTTGTTACTTTTAACCCCTTTCACATATGTATATGTTCAGGAATTTTCTCACTGGCAGAACTTCAAGTTATTGCTGAGTTTTCCACTCTCTTCCCTTTCATTTTTTTTAGACAGGGCCTACCATGTGTTTCCAGACTAGCCTGGAACTTTTAGCCTCGAGCTGTCCCATGCCTTAGCTTCCCAAGTGCTGGGACTTTTTGGTATAAACTCTGCACCCAGCTCTGCCCTTGCTTCTGTGTAAATCTCAGTTTCTTTGAAGATAGCAGGGGTTAGGGTGATGGATAAGCAGAAAAAGATTTCGCTTTACAAATGGCATGGCTTTACTCCCCTGTTTCCAAATGGAAAATTCAGAGCATATTATACAGTCATTCTTGTAGTCAGAACTATCCTCGTGCAACCCAAGAGTACTGTCTATGTACCTGGCACTACTCTGAGCTCTACATGTATTAGCTCACATAACTTCTCACAATGACCTAATGAGGAGACTCCTATTGACATCTCCATTTTGGTGACAGAAAACTGTGTGACTGAGGCAAACCGAGGTTAAGTGACTGGCTCACGGCCACATAACCAGGCATTGGTTTCACTTGGGTGCAGGGTACAAGGAGAAGAAGGCGGAGACAGGAATGACCCCCTAAGTGACTTGTTTGATGACTCTGCTCCTCTCTGTCCCTTGGGGACCTGCTCAGGTTACCTGGTAGGCAGAGATGGCAGGCATGGCTCATGGGTGAGGATGACACTGCCATGCCATGCTGTCTAGAGCATTTGAACCCTAAAGTAAATGGCATTCTCTAACCCTAGAGTCGAGCAGTTAGTCAGTGTGTTTGGGCACACCTGTGATCCCAATATGTGGGAAGCATGACACTCATGTCAAGGACAGCCCTCAGCTACACGGTAAGTTTAAAGGTTGCCTGGGCTATGAAACAAAATGAAATGAAAGTCTAGTGATTACACACTAATGTCTTCCTTTGAGCAAGTACAGGACACACACCTCATTCTGAAGTAGAGCTGCAATGGACTCACAGAACGCCCATTCTTAACCCTCCCCAATCATACACCGAGGGATAAGGAAACACCCTGATTATGGAGTGATAGCAAATTCTCACTCCTTCAGACCACGTCCTTTTTTTTGTCTTTTGAGATTATAATTACATTATTTTCCCTTTCCTTTCCTCTTTCCAAACATTCCAACACACCCTCCTTTCTCTCAGATTCATGGCCTCTCTTTTCATCAGATTACACACACACACACACACACACACACGCATATGTAAATATATATTTCTAAGGTACAACCTGTATTGCCTGTATAATATTGCTTGTCTGTATGCATATTTTCAGTCATTGATTTTCTAGTGCAGATCTGCTCCACAAGAGAGTTGGATTGTCCCTCATGGCCCTGCCAGAGAGGACCAGTGCACTGACTGCTGCGTGCCCATCAACCTTTGGGAAAACACTTTACCCCCTCCATGGAAGAGACTTTTCCTAGGGTTCATAAGAGCAACTTCACCTCTCAAAGGCTGGTTGGGGGGTTTGCCTAGCACATTATCAGAGTTGGAGAAGATAATTATAGAACGGAAAGAATCTTATTCAGGTGAATCAACGGCAGCTGGTAAACAGTGACTAGTTAGAAGGAAACGGAAATCTTTTGTTTCCTTTTCTCGAGACAGGTTCTGACTCTGTAGTCCAGGCTGGCTTTAAACTTGCAGCAATCCTCCTGTCTCTAGCATCCCAAGCGTTGGGATGGCAGGCATGAGCACTACATCTGTTTTTTTTTTTTTTTTTTTTTTTTTTTTTTTACTAAGCAGGGAAAACACAGCCTCTGGGAGGCTGGTTGTCGGTGTTACAGCTAGAGCTTCAACACTCAACAGATCTCCAAACAGGGCTCAGGTCTTCCAGACGCCAGGGTTTTGCCAGCCAGCCTGTTTCCCATGGTTCACACACATCACCTCCAGGGTTCAGTCTCTCCATCAGGTGGTCCCTTTCTTTTCATTGAGGCAGTGTCTTGCTGTGTAGCCCAGGTTTGTTTCTGAACTCTGGATCTTCCTCCATCCATCCTCTGAGTGCCGGGATTACAGGCCTGCCACCCTATGCTCACATAGTGGCATTTCTTTGTGGTGGAAAATCATATCTCTTCTATATTTCCCATAAATGTGCGTGCCAGTGCTGCCCAGCTCCCAGCCTCCCCCCCACTCCTCCTCTCCTTGCATTTGGTTTTGGCTGGCTCAGGGAGCCAGCCCTCTTCCCTTCTGTGGCCTGTCTGACTGGCTGGTTTCTGTGAAGCTGTGATGACAATTCTTCTGTGTTCTCATCTGTTCCACACATACACACACACACACACACACACACACACACAAGCAATCCAGGGAGAAGATCAAGGTAGTGAAAAAAACAAGTAGCCGGGCAAGGAGAAAACCTTATTCAAATCCAGGCCTTTGGGAAAGTGTCCTGTCCAGGCAGCTGGAAGCCATCTAGGCTTTGGGGACTGTAATCCTCTCAGGTGGTACATATTTCAATTCCCATTGAAATGGGAAAATGGAGAAGGTTCTATGGTGTTCCAGGTGAGGAGATGACTCTGGAGGGGCTTTCTTTCGCATTGTGCATAAGAATTACTGGTGGAACCAGCCTGTAATCCTAGCTCTTGCGGAGGTGGCTGCTAGGAGTGATTAGGAGTTCAAGATTAGTATCAGCTACCTGGTGTTGGTTTGAGGACAGCCTGACATTTCTCAGACCCTATTTTAAAGAAAAAGAAACTTTCTCATTTGCTATTGGGGGAAACATGGCTTGCTTCTGTCGCACATTGTTTTTAGCATGCTACATGTGAATGAGTGTGAACTTGACATCACATTCATATCTATTTAGTTAACACTGTTTTTCAACTCTGCCTGGTAGATGGCACCATTGTCTCTCTTTGCTGAATCCTTCAATAATACCTGGCGGTGAGCTGGATGAGAGCTTTGACCATATTCTGCCTGGCACTTACAGTAGTCTTTCAGATCTAGGTTTAACTTAAAACTGAAAACCCAGGCTTAAGAAAGGGTGAATGAGGTGGTGGTGCACACCCCTAAATCCAGCACTCAGGAGACAGAGGCAGGTGAATCTCTGAGTTCAAGGCCGGCCTAGTTTACAGAACTAGCTGCAGGATAGACAATGAAACCCCTGTCTTGAAAAAAAAAAAGGTAGACATGCTTCCTACAAGTTTTTGCTTCCTTCAAATCAAAACAGGAACAAACACTCCCTTACCTCTGACTCTCATTTCTTAAACTAAAACACATAACACGCACACCTTCCTGGCATGTCGGCACCTCCATC